>NW_020653850.1:19219658-19261283 GCF_003589595.1 Hyposmocoma kahamanoa | reverse complement strand
TAAACTTAATAAGAGTTTTATCTGCAGAAAGATGGTGAATTTCTTACAACTGGTACATAATTTGGAGATTTTTTGTGGAAAATGTCACTTATGTGGTTTTACTTTTAAGCAGACGAAATGTAACTATTTTTTGGGTTTTAATCACGTATATTTGTTTTTCCAAACAGACCAACTTTTCGGGTTCTTTATAGGTCTCCTGGTCATGGCTGATGTACTTTTTTAAATCTTTTTGGTTTGCTTCATAAAAATTTCTTCATTTTACTATCGAGGGTGCAAAACTACCGTAACCGCTGCCTAGCGGCACATGGTGTCCCCAACGATTTTGGTACTATGTCTTTAAGACGAGTGAGTGTCTTTAAGACAGGTTAATCAAATCAAATAAAATCAAAATTCATTTATTTTAGACAGATACAGTCCTTAATCTCATAATAGTTACACAATTATGTATGGAGTCCTATCAGGATGTACCAATATTAAAAATAAATAAAACCAGTCCTCAAATTGAAGGCGAATGCAGTCTCATGCAAAGAAGCATGATCGGGCAGTCAACCCTAGCAGTTACAACGCGAAGTACGTCATTTGAGCTGGCACCGATACGGCTTAGCAAGAAGGGTGTCTTTCTAAGAGAACCAGAGTACCATGAAAGCTATCCGTATGAGCTTCTGCGAATATGCCTGATGCGCGGTAACCCCATCAATGTGTGTGAGTGTGTGGGTTTGTGTTTATCTGTATGCGTACATTACAAATGGTATCTTACAGCAGTATACCACCTATATAATATTATTACTATTTTCTTACAAAACCACGTGAAACTGTCACCCTCTAAATGAATTTCAAGCTGTAGGACACGGAAAGCTAAAGTGCAGTATTATTAAATATTCTCAAGAATCGAGAACCACACCACGTCTCTGCTCTCTAACACAATAGTGTGGACGTGAGTTCGGTCATTGATTCGTTCTCCATTCTATTACGAACACCGAAGTCTGTTATACGGTATTTTGCAAGGAATTTAACTTTGCAATTGGATTTCACCCAAGTAGTTCCAAGTTGCGGATATTGGACTGTCGAGATTTGAAACCTTGGGTTTATGTTTTCGCCCACTCATGGTCTAATTCTTTTTAAGCTATTGCTCTCATCCAAGTCAAGACTTCAGTTCAGAATGGTTTTGTAAAAGAAAATCAGCATTCGACTTTCAAAATTGCACAATACGACAACAGATAATAAAAAATTATTAAAAACAAACAGTAATTGTAATAAGGATAATATAGGACATTAACCATATAAAAGTCCATGACTCGGCATCGGACTATGGTATATTCCATTTTAATACATAATAAAATGTTATTCGTTACATTGATACAGGTATGAAAATGCTGTTATAAGAATAAAAAGATTTCCCGTGGTAAGAAATCTGTAACTAGTGATAATAATTCATAACAGTGTCTCAACAGGGATTTGAATTTCGAGCACAAGAAAACATAATTTTTCGAGTTCTTAGGCTTTCGGGACGGCTACATATTGGATATTTATTCAAATCTAAATCGCACACATTGGTTTTCTTTCAAACATATCAAGCTTCCGGGTTTTTTACAGGTTTCCTATTAGCTGTGACCATTCTTTGCTAACGGTGGAAATTCATAAACAGCATTTGATTGCTCATATTTAAGTATAACTTGTATTGTATATTGTCTATGAATTTTCCTAAAATGTAGAAAGTGATTTTCAGGTTAGTTGTCTCGACCTAATTTCGGTGGCAACGTTTACTATTGAAATAATCTAGAATACTATCATGAAGTATTATTTAATATTGGAGAGTAGTAACCTAGAATATTATATAATATTTCACGATAATATACTCGACTACTCATACAATGAAAGTTGTCACCGAAATTAGGTAGAGCAACTAACATGAAAATTACCCATGAAATAAAGTAAATAAAAATAAAATGATTGTTTGACTGCAGAAGTATATACGAGCTTTACTGCTATATTGTATTCTATTGTATAGTCGTGAATTATATATTATATATCACTTTTTTTTTAATTTGTCACCCACAGGATTTCGAAGCATCGATTGAGAAGCATTCGTTTACCTATTAGACTTGCCATTGCTTTTTTAAAAATATATTTATCGAAAGTGTTGAAAAGCCAAGTCTAACCTTACTCTACCACGTGAAGGAATTTTAATATAGGGCGAAGGGATGCGTATCAAGTACATGTTCCAAAAGTGCCTGTAACTTAAAACCAATTTCAAGGTAATATTACTTCCGGACTGACATTTTTGTAAAGACGACGTGATGCCCGTGTTGTGTGTTAATGTCAACCTTTTGGTGGGTAGATGATGGTTAAAATAAAACTAACTTGGTGTTATTATTGAAACAAAGATTTAACAAACACAAAGAATCCTACGATCCGACTGGATTCGAACCAGTGACCAGTGTTTGCCAGACCAGGGCTTTTGTTTTTGGTTTGTAACGACTTTTTTGTCATAGCGCCATTTGTGAGAAACCTATGAAAGTTTTTTTACCTTTACAGCTACCAGCGGCTGACTAGCTCTGCTCAGATCATCGACGTGAAACGCGCAACGTCATTTTGGTTCTTATTACATGGATACAAAGATTTTTCTGATTGGCTAACGCTATTCGTGTCGAAAACTGTGAACTCCCTTATGAATTAAATCATATTGTTGATTCTATCAAGAATTTGCCAAACAAGCAATAATCCGCTTGATTAGCAGATGATTAATGTACGGAACTCAAATGTGACTATAATGTTTATTTACCCCCAGGCTATATACGGTAGGGTGTAAAGTTAAGTGAAGTAAGTTTGCTGGGTAAACTGATTCTTTCTTATTAAGCCAGGTATTAAACGACAATATTGGTAAATATAATTTAATCTTGGCCTTATATTGCACAATTTCTTGCAAACTTGATGGTGCACTGCCGCACTCTTTTTCTTATAATTATAATTTGTGATCTATCTCTTGTTGGTCTTTTCTTCTCATTGTATCGATGGCATACAGTATAATACTTGCCATCATGGTGATATGATTTGACAATCGACTCGCCTATTGTTGCCTTGGGTCAGATGTATAGAAAAGGATGTACGTCATCGGGTGAAGCTTCTTTCGTGCACCTCACGTCGTTGGTTATAAGCGTACTTCTTACAAAAAGGTATATACTTTAGGCATTCCTGCGACCTATAGCAAATAATGGGCATGGGTCAAAGATGCTTCCTACAAGAGAGGTATTAAATTTCTAAATTTCATTAAGTTTGAGAACATTTTAACACTGCAATTCAGAAATAGCACATTTTGGATCAATGCTATCTAGCGATAAACATCGGAAGTATTTTAGTTGTTGCGAGAATTTCATAATTCATTTATTTGTGAAACCACAGGTAAAAAAGTTCTAAACGCCCAATGTACAGTGGATTTAAAGCTTTTCCCATTACATTAAAATGTACTAAATAAAATTACATCAGGCCCAAGCAATAATGTCTTCAGTTTTGTATAAAAAATGTATTTTTCTAGACTTATCTTTATTAGGCATTATATTCTCCTTCATTACTGAAGGTCGGTAGTCAGCTTTCTAAATCTTTCTTTATCCAGAGCTAGCCTGAACAATTGTTGCACGGTCTTGATGCCGGTTCACTCCCTGATGTTACGAAGCCATGACATTTTCCTTCTTTCAACCTTTCGCTTCCCAGTTACTTTGCTTATAATTATGGTGTGTAATATATGGTATCTGTCATATCGCAGTACATTATTCCTATAGGCAACCTTCCGCTGCTTGACAGTGTGTACTAGCATGTTCTTCTTCCCCATACTTTGATGGACCTCGACATTCGTGACCCTGTCCGTCCAACTGATGCAGAGTATTCGATAATAGTACCACGCGTCAAGTTCCTTCCTGAGGTCTTCTTTTATGGTCCATGATTCACATCCATTAAGAACGACTAGCCAGATGTAGCACCGCAAGAGCCTATTGCGGAGTTTTATAGACAGCTGTCGGCCCTTAATACTTTCGCTCTAGCGTATCGCTTTCCCAGGCGTCTGTTAGCCACGATCCAAGATCTGGCTCTCTCTGACTCTCCAGATTGTTGGTTTCAACCAGTATCCTCGACTGAGGTTTGGGTCTACACGTGACACCCATGTATTTAGTCTTGGATACATTCATGTTGAGTCCCACTTTTGTGCTGCTTTCGTATACTCGGGAGAGAATGTCTTGGGGGCCTTCTTGAATGAAAACTGTGAAGCCAATGACGTCAACGTACCATAGGTTGCTAACCATCTCACCGTTACAGATACGTTATGGTCTTACCTACAGATATTTTAGTAAAAGTAGAGCTCCTTGTGAAAGAGTTCGTCCAGGGTATCATTGCCACTCACCTATTTCTGCTGCCAAGGAGTATTGTGGTCCTAAACCGCCGAAAGGGTAATGTCAGCATGATTATGTTCCAGTTTTGAAGGGCAAGGGTGCTGGTGAAATTACAGGCACATGGGACTTATGAACTCATGTCTCAGGGTGACGGGAGCAGTGGTAGTGCCACTCAGATCTTTGCAATTTAAAGCTCTGAGTGGCATTGATACTGTTATGGACAGACGTGTAGCTTACCATCAGGCGCATGACTTGTTCGTTCCGTCACTTGATGTTATAAAAAAATATAGCACTAAATTTGAATGCAATATTCTCATTATAATATATACTGGGCATTTATGGGATTCTAGGAATAATGTTGTCTCGGTCAGAATCAGTTCACATACTATATACATTTTAATGTACACCGAGCCTTGTTATTATTTGCTCCATTATTACTCTTACAGTTTTTTTTCTAAGACATAAACAAGCATTTAACCATAATCTTACGAGATTGTAGTCGAGAATTGCCCCAAAAAAGGCTCAAGTTAATATCCACAGTCTTATGAGTAATGTTATTTATAAATAATGTCAGTTTTCCTGATAGTGTCTGGGAAGGCTTTATATTGCAACTATACGTTAACTATAATATATCCTTAGGCGATTATCACACTGCCTCGCACCACGCAGCGGAGTGCGCGAGACGAGGGATCATGTGCCACGCACTCCCGCGCGGAGACGCGTTGTCAGTGCGTTGTACAGCGCGTATTTTTTATACAAATAATAATAGTAATATACATAATTATGTTTCATGTAGTTTGTGTTATTTTTAAGATTTGTATGTGATAAAAGCACTTTTGACCCTGTCAAAATAATTCACTGTAATATTAAAAACAGCATTTTGAGAATAAGAATTTTCGGTTTTTTGTAATTCTTCAAGTTGATGAGATAAAAAGATACATTTAACTTACTTTGTACATAAGATATTAAAGAATTGTAGCCAGCTAAACTTTTTAGGAGAGTGATTTATGGATAGTAGCAGTAGAGCTCCTTATGAATGTGTTCGTCCAGGCCACCTTACCTATTTCTGCCGCCAAGCAGTAATGCTCATATTATTGCGTTCTGGCTTTGAAGAGCAAGGGTGCTGGTGGTGGTGGCAGTGGGACACTCACTTACTCAGATCTTTGCGATTTAAAGCTCTGAGTGGCACTGCAACTGTTATGGACAAGCGTATCGTTTGCAACCAGGTGCACGACTTCTACGTTCTGTCTCTCGGAATCATAAAAAAATATCTACAAACGGAATCTGTCGATAACTTTTTCATGCATAAATAGACTGTTATAAAAAACAATATATACATAATTTGTTTCTTAAAGGGAAATGTGTCTTTTAAACTTTGAAATAACTTTTTGTTTTTAAACAAAAATATCAATAAATAAGTGATAAGTTTACTTGACAGATATAATTTTCAAGAAAGAATATGCTGTAGTACGTTTCATAAAAAACTACTATAATTATTACTAAAAAAATCTAAACTAGAATTTCTCAAAATCTCCAGTAATGAACACCTAAAATCCAAATTAGTGTCGATTACAGGTTAGTTAATTATAAATAACCTGTAATCGACACTCACCAATAATGAACTCCCAGTAATTGACCTTACCTATCAAAAACGTGTTACTATGATAGAAATTTTTATCCTAAATGTTAATAGAAATGAATTAAAAAAAAAAGATGTCGAACACTGCTGCTTGTTTGTCAGTCACTGGCGCCACCACCTTAGTACCGTATTATTTTTATGACTTTAATGTGATAAAGTGGTCATTATCGGACTAGTGTTCACTACCTAATTTCCGTGGCAATTTTTATTTTTTATATATTCAAGTATATTATTGTCTAATTATTAAATAATATTTCACGACACAATAATCGAATCATCAATAATATTGCACGATAAAAAATTGAATACTTATATAATAAAAATTGCCACGGAAATTAGGTAGTGAACACAAGTTTGAGAATGACCGAAAGGCACTATTGATGGATGATCACATATGGCTTCTAATAAAGCCGAGGATACGAATTACATTTAGGAAAATAAGCAGTTTATATCGACAAACTAATCAATTTGTTTTACCTTGATAATATCCAATAGATTGATATTCTAATGAAATAACAGAACAATACACTTGGGTCTTGCGATGTTTAGGTTTGGTTTGGTAGGTATGAAACAAACATATCGTCACGCCTGTCTTCCACTAGGGGCTGGCATGCTATGGCACTTTACCCACTGCGTTCCTGAAATACCTTTCGCGGATTCCTTCACACATATCAGTATTTTCATATACCCCCGTTTATTCTTGGTATTTATTTTTCTTCTTATAGGATAGATGGCATGCAATATAAATTACTGTGGCTCAGAAGCAATTGCTGCTACGCGACTCACTATTAGTGGACGCCATGCTGAAGTGTAAGACATGTTTGCCATCCAAAAGGATTTGCCAATCGGCGTAACATTCTCGCCGATTGTTGGATAAGGCAGACGTACAGAAGACATGAATAGTACGCTGTTGCAAGAAGGCTCCTTTCGTGCATCCCTAGTATTACGACGTATGTTTTGTGCGAGACAATTGGCACGACCATAACGTATGAAGCAAGAATGGCAGACTGAACTAAAGTTTGCGGAACTCCGCGAACTGTTGGCACACGTGCGACACAAACTAAGCACTTCTAGTGTATTTATTGTTCTGTGCATGGGAACCAGTGCTATGCAAGGCGAGCGCATCGCGAGACTATGCGAATGTATGCGTGCGTACACAGCACGCGGCGTCGGTGGGTGCGCACACATACAAGCTGCGCGCTGCTACTTTTGTATAGAGTTACCATATTTGTCTTATTAGACTATGGTGTGTGTGTAGTTGACTGAGCAAAAGTTATTTAGATTAAATCGGATGCATTTCATGAAACAATTTCTAATTCCATTAAAATACTTGGCAATCTGTTAAACTACTTCTCATTACATAAAACTATTTCTATTCCCGTAATGGTCGCATCCAGTGAGAAATTTTATTATACAGCGCTACGCTAGTGTGACACTTAATTATTGGAGAGTAGTTATTACTAATTTTAATTTGAGCTGTGTGTTGAGCTATTTAACATAAATGACAGCTAAGTAATTTTCTTTAAGTTTATCGGCTATTTTTAACCGACTTCAAACAGAGGAGGAGGTTCTTAATTCGATTGTATGCTTTTTTTGCATGTATGTTACGCGATTTCTCGGGTATTAGTGGACCGATTTTAATGATTCTTTTTTTGTTGGAAACAGGGTACCTTCATAGTGGTCCCATTTAATTTTGAAGAAAATCATCCACCTCGAAGGGTGGCTGTTCACGCATGAAGATTCATTTTTATAAATAGCGCCTAAATTTTATTATAAGGAGCAATTATTTTAATGGTTGATTTTGCTATTCTCCAATTCAAGGCGTTTTTCTCTCTCAAAATACTTTAAGTAGTGAGAACCGATTTTTATTACCTCCTGTGTCAAGTCCCGTATATTGGAGAACTAGGGGATGAATCCGGGCGTGCGCACTTTCCAGTAACCGATTTCAATATAACTTGGTAATTATATGTAATTCCACGTACATTTGAGGTCGATTTTTTTAGTACTCTGTACTGAGATTATGTGTTATGAGTTTATCGTGTATCAAATCAAATATTTAGATTTAGTTTTTAAGCAATGTTTAAAGTATTACGCGTCGTTGTCATACGTCGTCATAGAAATACATACGAGGTATTTATTCACTATAGTGATGTATTTCTAATTTTTCAGGACAAAGGCAAATGTTCGGGACTCCTTTTAGTTTTAGTTTGAACTAGTGTCCTTTTTATTTTTTAACCGACTTCAAAAAAGGAGGAAGTTTTGAATTCGACTGTATGTTTTTTTTTGTATGTATGTTACGCGATAACTCCGGTATTTGTGAACCAATTTTCATGATTCTTTTTTTGTTGGAAAGGGGGTAATTCTATAGTCCCATTTTATTTTGAAGAAAATCAACCACCTCAAAGGGTGGCTGTTTACGCATGAAGATTCATTTTTATAAATAGCGCCTGACTTTAATTTAGGAGCCATTACTTTTAGCAATTATTTAGTTGATTTTGCTATTTCTCCAATTCAAGGCGTTTTTCTCTCGATATACTTTGAGTAGTGTCGTAGTGAGAACCTATTTTTATTATCTCCAGTATCAAGTCCTGTATAGTGGTGAACTAGGGGATATTTCAATGAAACTTAGCAAATAGATGTAATTCCACGTACTTTTGAGGTCGGTTTTTTTAGTACTCTGTACTGAGATTATTATCCTTCTTGTTTTGTTTCATTGTGTTTTTTCGTTTCTTTAAGAGAGTAGATATTATTATATTTTTATTTAAATAAATATAAATATCGCTATTTAAGCAACCAAGCCCTTTTCTAATGATTTAAATATAACCCAATCAACAAAAATGTGATATAAAATTAGTAAACACAATAATGTTTGTAGTAAGAATTTTAATTTCTTAAATTATATATGCTATATTGGTATATTACTTTAATAATACAATTAATCAAGATTTTTTTCATATTAAGTGACGGGACGAACAAGTTGTGCGCCTGGTGTTAAGCGACACACCTGTTCATAGCAGTCGCAGTGCAACTTTTATGTCACCCACAGACATAAGTTGACAAGTCTAAGTCTAATGTGCCTGTAATTGGAGCGAGGCTATAAGCCATTGCAGTGTCTTTAGACATTTCTAAAGCTTTTGCCAAACAAGCTTTCCTCTTATGGGCTTTCCACTGACCTTTGCAATTGGATCTCGAATTTTTTGAGGGAACGTTCGATTCGAGTGGTCTTAGAAGGCTACTCTTCCGAACATCGGGCGATATAATTCCTCAGGGTTCCTTCCGTACTGTCCGCAACTCTCTTTCTGCTGTATATCAATGATATGTTGATTCCAGTTGCCTTTGGGTATACTGCTGATAGCACAGTTGTGGACAGGTATTTGACCAATGCAAGGGTCAGTGGAGAAGAAATCCAGTCTTGTCGGGAGTCCATGGTTAGTTGTTTGAATTTGACACTTAACGGTGACTCCGATTGGGGTGACGCCAATCTTGTCTAATTTGACGCTACCAAAACGCAAACGTGTCTATTCTCCACAAAACGGAGTCCCTTTGACCTGACTTCGACTTTTCGTGATATATCCATACCGATATCCGACCGTCTCCATCTACTTGAAGTGGCCCTGTAATTCAATCTGAACTTCGGCAGATACATTGAATTCATGGCCAAAAATGCAGTCAAGAAGCTTGGCATCCTTCACACCAGGACAGTTGTTTCAGCTGTACCAAATACAAATCTGATCGCGTATAGAGTACTGCTGCCACTTATGGGATGACGACAATCGTGACAGGAGGCTTATAGGTGACTCGGGTTTAGTAGACGCGAAGCTGCACAGCCGTCTGTCGTAAACTTGCCTGTTCATCGGTATTCTACAAGATACATCACGAAGAGTGTGCGATGGAATTGCATGATTTGATTCCGCCTTCCCCTTTCCACCATCGGGGGACTAGACGTGGGCTGGGGTTTCCTGAGATCCCTATGTTGTGGATATTCCCGGATTCGCACGAAGCGTGTCGCTTCCGCATTTACATGGCAAGCGGCTAGGGAGTGGAATTCCCTGACTGTGGACTTAACTGACTTAACTTGGATCTCTTCAAGATGATAGTGAATAGGCATTACATAGGCGAGATGCTACATCGTCGACCTCATCATTACTTTCCGTCAGGTAAGATGGAGGTCAAATGCACACTTATTTTTATGTAAAAAAAAATAAATTCACCAGCACCTTTACCTTTTAAAAACTTATTTTATGAAAAGAGTTAGCTATAACTGAAGTTAGTAATTGTTCACTACAGCGTTCAGTGACACTGCGATGACGAGCTTCATAAGTCTCAAGTGTGACTCAAGACCGTCTCGGAATTCAATATACAGATACCTAGACGTAAGAGTAGCAAATTGTAGGAATGTTTGGACACTATGTCCTGTCAATTCCGAATCCGAGAAATGAGGGTCACAGGGATCATTTTGTCTCTAGGTGTACATGCGATATTCATATTTTTTCGAATTCAAAAGACATCGGAAGAGGGTACGAGTTCTCTAGATTTGTATAGTCTCGGATTTGGATCTAATAGGATGCGATCGGATGTGCTGCGTAAACGCGCTTAGAATAGTCATTTTAAGTTTATGTGTGCAATCATCCTTTATAGTAACTAAGGTTAATAAATATACGTACAGTTGGTATAATATATAGTATAAGTGGTTTCTCTGTGTTTCAGCGACAACTAACTGTGTTCCAGCAGGTAAAAAGATGTACATTCATTTTCTTATCTGTCTTGGGATAAACAGGGAAATAACTCTAAGGCACCACGTGAAATTGTTTTCTTATAAAATACATTCCCTTACGTATATGTTTCTGCAAGAAACATTTGCGATTATATTACTTTTTTTCGAATTCTTATTGTAGAAATAATTTAAGTTATATAGGTAAATAGCGTATATTTGTTAAGGTATCTTTCATATCGTACGTAGGTATGTAATGTAAATTGAAATATGATTTTAGCTAAATTAAAAAATAGGGTAGTTGGAATTAAGTATTTTTGTAACTATAGTTGAGAATAGAGTGGTTTGCATTAATGTTAGACAACAGTTTGACAGCTAATAATGGTATTAGCCAATGAGATGGCTCAATCAGCCGTGGCTGTGAGACCTGTTTGACGTTGTTTGTTCGAAAAAAAAAAACGATTTAGATTAAAAAATATATTTTATTTATTTTCAATATGTAAGTGGGAGGTGAAGAACTTTAAAAGTCTATACGACCTCAAATGGGTCTAGTTGATTCCGCATATCATGAAAGTATCGAATCAATCAGTTTAGAAAATATATATAGTAAAATTGACGATAATATACTGATTAGTACGAGTATATGGTGTGAAAACAAGATTCCTAAAAATTTTTACGATGGAAAAAAAAAACACATACTTACCTCGAAATTGTACAAGAAAACCGCGGTATTCAATTGGTACTTTACATTTACAAATATTTATTTATATCAACTGAACTAAATAGAACACGGTTAGTTTTTTTTTTTTTTTTTTTTATATATATATAATAGACACACGCTTGGCCACAATCTCACCTGATGTTAAGCGACGATGTGACCGACGATGGGACGCGTTTGCCTAAAAAATGCCTATTCACTCTAGCCTTGAATAGCCCCAAATTGTACTTTTCGAGGAATACAGAGACGGTAGAGCATTCCATTCGTTTGCCGTACGCATCAGAAAGGAGGAAGCAAAGCGCTTAGTGCGAATAGGTGGAATATCAACGTATTTATAATAGTATACGATATACATTTTTCAAATGGATTTTCTTTCGTATGTAAATAAAATAATTCTGATATAAAGCCAGTATCCCCGTCCCTCGATTAAAGCAAAATGAACCGTATTAGTACGGGAAAAAATTACATTCAAGCTGAAGTAGGAGATAGGAGCTTGAGTGCCAAACATTGACTTACAAATAAATGGACGACGGGTCTAATACAAAAACCACGAAAAAAATGTCCCAAGTCAACCTATTTAAACGTAGTGACATGTAAAGGAATATGAAAAAGCTAAAACGTTGAATTCAAATTGTAATGTCATCGCAGCACTGTCTAATTTTGCTTGCTTCGCTGTCAGAATAAACAAACGAAGACTAAAGCGTGAATGACGCTCTGTATACGATTTTAACGCCCTATAAGTTCGGACACTTTTTAGCGCGGACCCGACGTCCATATAATTGTAAGTCATGGTGCCAAATAGTAATTTATACTACATAGCATTTTCAAGAGAATGAGGCTCTTAATTGAGCATTTAAAATCAATCTTAAGGTAAAATAAAATATGTTAAATAAAAAACAAACCACGATAGAACTTAAGTCTTTTACCATTGCGTGATTTTTAGCATTCCAAAGCAATGTTTGTTACAACATTTAAATTCCAAAGCATGAACTTAAGGTCCTTTATCTCTCACCTACAGATATATACACACTTAACAAGGCCATAGTCACACTAGTTCCACTTATTGTAACTAATACTACCTCTTATAGAAGGTAATGAGTTATTCTTATAGTAACCAATATACTTCTATACTGTTGCAAAGGAATATGATAATATCTACTATTTTTACGTCTAGGCTAGTATCTCTTCTATACTATCTTTTATATTACGATTATCATATTGGTATTGTTTGCTTATTTTTTTTTGGAATAACGATCACAACCGATACTAGCAAGATGTTATTGGCTTATACACGATTATATAGTTAAAAACTGAGATTGCTGTTGAACCTAGGCTTTAAACAACAACGAAGTAAATGCTTTGGTGTATCATAAAAAAAGGCTCAAAATACCATTCAAACTATCAAATCACACGATCGACAATATACGGGCAGTCAAAATCCTATTTGACAAACTACCAAAAATAGTGTTAAGAAATGTTATTGCTTTTGACCAAAGCTATTACCGCATATATAACTATTCAGGCGAACGCCATTTGCGACAAACCGTCGTCGCATTATTCAAACCAAGGCAATGTATTCTACCCCCTTGTCACGATCACACTCGAATTTGTATTTTATTAAAACCTTCAAGAGCGGTTGTTATATACAGATACAATATTCTCTTTAATAAAATGTATAAAAAAATAATTATATCCCGCAATTGTACCTAGTACGAATTTGCAAAGTTTCCTTTCACTTGTTTTTCTTTTCATTGACTCTAATGAATATTTTTTATTGTTACAGATTCGACTACACTTCAAAAAATGATAATGATGTATAAATGGGAGCTCCTACAATGGATTACCAAAAGGTGATTTATTTAGAATGTAAACAACATTTCTTCAACAAGATACTGTCAATGTGTCTCCATTATACATCATAGAGATATTTATTTTCGTTACAGAAAAACGGCGTATAAAATGATATATTCTGCAGAAATTACATTTACGACCCAAACGAAGAAATATTATCGCCGTCTGCTCTCTAAATGCTCCGAAATAAAGTTCTTTACAAATATCATTTGTGCGAAAAATGCTACATGAAATGTAGCAAAAGATAACTAATGCAAGATGGGCCAAACCTTCACACACGATAATGATACCCTTACAAATTATTCTTACACCTATGATGTGGTCAGGGACGAAAAGGACGTCTGCGCTGTCGCCGACGACCCGAAATACCCAAGCAGCGTAGGAATAACTCTCGCGGTACCAGAATGGGAGGCCATCTGCACCGCGATAGTCCTGACCCTTATCATTATATCGACGATTGTAGGAAATATTCTAGTAATCCTAAGCGTTTTCACGTACAAACCACTACGAATCGTTCAGAATTTCTTTATTGTCTCGCTCGCTGTAGCCGACCTAACCGTAGCAATATTGGTCTTGCCTCTGAACGTGGCTTACTCGATTCTAGGCCAATGGGTTTTCGGAATTTATGTCTGCAAAATGTGGTTAACGTGTGACATAATGTGTTGCACGTCATCCATTCTGAATCTGTGCGCAATTGCGCTGGATCGATATTGGGCCATTACTGATCCTATAAATTACGCACAAAAGCGGACACTCGAGAGAGTACTTCTAATGATTGGAATAGTATGGGCCCTCTCCCTTATTATCAGTTCTCCACCGCTTCTCGGTTGGAACGATTGGCCCGAAGTATTTCTGCCCGACACTCCATGCCGCCTCACGTCCCAACCAGGCTTTGTCGTATTTTCTGCTTCGGGGTCATTTTACATTCCGCTAGTCATAATGACTGTAGTTTACTTTGAAATTTACTTGGCAACAAAGAAAAGACTCAGAGATCGTGCTAAAGCAACTAAAATCAGTACGATCTCTAGTGGTCAAAACCGTTATACGACAAAAGAGAGCGATCAGCAAGATCAGGATTCAGTGAGTTCTGAAACCAATCACAACGAGCACCAAGGAGTAACTCGGCTAGTTTCTGACGAGAAAAGGAAAAAGTCAAAGATGTCGACGAAGAAGTCAACACCAAAGAAAAAGCCAAAGAAGCGTTATTGGAGCAAAGATGACAAGACTCAAAATAAATTGATTATTCCGATTTTGTCCAATGAAAACTCTGTGACTGATATTGCAGACAATATTGATAAGGCGACATCTTCGGAGAGTAACTCCAAAGAAACACAAGATGAAGTGGAGGTTGCGGAAGAGATTACGGTAAAACCACAGAATCGTCCCAAGCCGTGTCAACAGAGCGCTGTATACCAGTTTATTGAAGAAAAACAAAGAATATCTCTTACTCGCGAGCGGCGAGCGGCGAGGACTTTAGGAATAATAATGGGCGTCTTTGTAGTTTGCTGGCTCCCATTCTTTGTTATATACCTCGTGATCCCGTTCTGCGCAAGCTGTTGTCTATCCAATAAGTTCATAAACTTCATAACATGGCTCGGTTACATAAACTCGGCTTTGAATCCTTTGATATACACAATTTTCAATATGGATTTTAGAAGAGCTTTTAAGAAATTACTATGTATAAAACAATAAGGAAACTTAGTTTGTGCCAAATTGTAAATAATGTAGCGTTATTTATTACGCTTAAAAAGTTATAGAAGCCGCTGGGTTGCTCAAATTGAAAAGTTTGTATCATTCGTCTTAGTTGTAGAAGTTATATATAATAAAGTATAATATAATGTTGTCATTTTTGCAAATTCTCTGCATAGTGTTAGGTGAGTGATTTTGATGGTTATGCTGTGTACAAATTAATTAATCACCATTTGAAGTTTTGTAGAAAGTTTTATGTATACATAAGGTGTATGGTACATGATATTTGTGCATGGCACAGTAGTTAGCGATTATACGCATCTGTATATATTTCTTGAAGTATTAAATTAAATACCGAATTAAAATAACGAACATAATATCAACGAATATGGTATTCTTTTTAAATTGTACATGTATATTACATATCTCGTGTCGTTGTATATTATAAGTATTTGTATAAAGTAGGTATGATTACTGTTCATATTTCAAATTGAAGTAATGCTTTGTTTATAACAGCACAGTTAGATTTCGGTTTGTAATTAGTAGCTTTAAATTGTTCTAAGATTATATCCCTTTTAAATTCATTCGAGCCCTTATTTAAAAGGGATATTATATGACGTTTTTAGTTGTTCAGTATTTAATAAAACTTATGTAAAATTTATGTTGTTTTTTGTGAAATGCCCTTCGATTCGAAACATTGAACATTGTTTTAATTTAAAAAAAACTTGGGTTGATTTTATGAAAGGAACGTACGCAAGACATTGTTAAAACGCCATTTTGAAAATAAAGTCAAATTCTTTATCTTAACGTATCGATGGCATAAACTATAATAAAGGGCTTTACACAGACACCCCTTCGCGCGTGGTACAGCAATCGTGCGCCCGTATAAAGATGTTGGAAGGAAAAGGGAAAGACAGCGCGATTGCCCTCGTAAGTCGTGCACGCAATCGTGCTTTCCAAGGTTGTATTTTTACGGATGCTCTTTCGTTGTAACATAAACGAACACGAACCGTCGCGCGCAAAAGAAAGTTAGCTTAAAAAACTACAAATAGGTAATCGTGCACGATTGCGAGTGCAGGCTTTCCCGCGCACAATCCTATACGCTCCTGATTACGCGCGATAGCGTGAATGTGTAAAGGGGGCTAATGCTTGCCATCGTGAATTTGCCAATCGGCGCATGCGTTGCAACGAAATTAGGTATTAACTAAACTAACAGATAATTCACGTATTAAAGTCCAATTTTTATCGACATATTTCGAACTAGTCTGTGGTCCTTAATTATAACCTTTCGCGGCGGCGATTCGACTTAATCTGCGCGCCAGAACCCTGACGATACGAGTGCAGGCGCAAGCGGCGGCAAGAAACTACTCTCGTTTTCCATATTCTTATTGAAAGTCGTATGCAGGATTGCACACTACGTATAACAACGTCACGTTCTAAAGTCTCATCCACACGAACCACTGACGTAGTACTTAACACTATTTTCCATTCGGGGGTACCAACCATCCATTATCATGATTAAATTCTACTTAAATACGTGATTTATACGGTTTTCTATTAAAAAACAAACTACCTATATTTAGAATCATACTTTGTGGCAGTGACAGGGATTCCTAATATCATTAGAACTGGTTAATAATGGCATAATATAATACACTAATCTAGATTAACAACATTTTCAAACGATTTGCAATGAAATAAACATTATTGTGTACGGCTATGTAATGGTGCAATATGAGTTTCCTAAACAAAATGCCTGGCAGTTTTTTCCGATGAGGTGAATTATGCAATTCTAAAGTCAATTAAAAAAGTCTTTTGTACCCATAAGAAAAACGCCCTTATTAACTCTATCGTTTAAATTAGGCGACTATGCCATATCATTTGATTGCAATCAAGTTAGAAGAGAAATTAATTGTCTATACCCAGATGCAATCGAAAAAGCAATTTGTCTTGTCTAATAAAGCGTATAAGCTGCATTACCGTTTAAAAATAAAAAATTAACACCATGATTATTTTAATTTTTTTTTAAATCTCAGTCAGCCAGTACTTATAAAAAGGTTGAAAAGTTTGTTTGAAAAAACAAATCTACACGATTGAGGCTCAATTTACATTGTGGCGGAACGGAATGGAATCGAATTTTTGTGACGAAACTGGACATAGCAAAATAAACTTTATGTCTATATTGTAACGCACAAACTGGATACGAGCCAAATAACAAGTCGTGCGTCTTCCGGCGAATTCTCGCACATGCTTGGGAATGCTCGCGTATTCGCGGAAATTTCCGCAGCTCCCTAGGCGACGCTTGGCGAATCCTCGCGAAGTAAAGACGCGGTGCGAACGCGCGCGCGTTTTGCGTAGCGAGGCGAAATTTGCGCTTCCATTCCATTCTATTCCGCGGCAATGTAAAATAAGCTTTAGATCCGAAGAAATAGTTTCATTCCCAATAAATAATAATAAGTAATATATAAATAATAAGTAATTAATTTAATGAAATGTATGCGACCGAAATATAGTGAATATCTCGAGTTTCCCGATTAATTTTTTTATCACGGGAGACTATAGATATATACACTATCAACTCATTATACTTCTCAGTGCAATTTGCTTACCTATAAAATAAAAATGGCTTTCTCAATGCTCTAAGGAGAGGGTGTAGGATTATAGTCGGCTGCGCTGGCGTAATACGAGTTTACGACATTACACGATTTCCAGAGATTGTGAACCTTCTTTGAAGTGTAGGTTTTAACACGTTATTTTCCTTCACTATTAGTTAACCAGAGGACATTGCTTCTAAACATTCACAAATGTGCATAACTAAGAAATCGTACACTTGATAAAAGAAACGCCACGTTTGATCGTTAACTGCCTCTGTGGCCGAACGCATGTTGATCTGCCACGCAAATATCCCGGGTTCGATTCCCAAGCTGGGAGAAACATTTGTATGGCCTACATTTATTTTTCTCGTGAGTTTGAGTGTCCTTTGTGGTTGTCTATGTATGTGTCCATGAGACCCGCAATACAGGGTTTCCCCAATACAGGGCTAAGAGTGTGTGCGTGATTGGTACGTGTAACGTGCTTATAAGGTGCTTGTATTGAAAATAGTAGGAACTAAATGTAAGAAATTATGTGTATTTGACGACCTCCGGGGTTGAGCGGCTTTCGTACCGGTTTCCATGATGTCGCCGTCTCTGAGGTCCAGGATACGATTCCCGGCCGCACCAATGTTGAAAGTCAAATTTTTCTATAGTCTCGGGTCTGGATGTATGTGATGCCGTCGTTATTTCGGATTTCCATGACACAAATTTTTTTCAGAGTACTAAGTGACGGGACGACCAAGTCGTGCGCCTGGTGGTAAGCGACACGCCTATCCATAACAGTTGCAGTGCTTTATATCGTAAAGGTCTGAGTGGCACTGCCACTGCCCCCGTCATCCTGAGTCCCTTGTGCCTCACCCTTACCCTCGAAAACAGGAACGCAGTAATGCTTATGCTGGGCGGCAGAAATAGGTAACGTGGCTGTACTTCCATGGACGAACTCAAAGCAGCTACAACAAGTGCTATAATTACTTTGCAATCAGAGCAATGTATGTGATGTTGTCTAATATTTATTTATTATTTACGTGAATTTTTATAACACTCCTTTGAGCTTCAAAAATTTATAGACTAGTTTTGTTAATAAAATCTTTTTCATCACACTTGCTCGTAAATAGTATGATTGCACGATGGCTAACTAGACTGTAATGCCCCAAATAAAATCCTCGGGCCTTTTTTCTTTTCATTGCAGGTAGGATGATATGATAGGTAAGGAGTTTTTTTTTATTTATAGCACGACATACTTCCTTACATAGGTCAGGTTCAAGTTCCAGCAAGGAGGTTACTTAAATTTAAAATTTAAACATTTGCTTAATATGTTATCTATACATAAATTTAATTGCAATTCAGACACATACTGTTTAAATACTTACTATTAAGAATTTCTTATATGATTAGAATTATTTTCTGTATAAAAATTCAGCAAAAAAAACAAAATACCCGCATTTGCAAAATCATACAAGAAATAAACATTATCTTTATTTCCTCGCAAATGTGATGAGAAACATTGCATGTATCACTGACGGTAAAAAAGTACAAAAGTCTATTTATTAAATGTTTTAACCTCGTTAGTATTTTTTTATTTACCGTCTTTAATACACAACGTAGGTACTATAAACCAATCTCCTGAAAGTTATCACTTTGCAGATGTGGCCTTATTATACCAAGAGCGCGAAATATGAAAACATGTTTATAACTATACTGTGCGATGTTTACAACATATTTGGGGTTTTTAAAAGAGAAACAGAGCAAGTAAAAACATTGTTTTGTCCCAAAAACAGCACACATATCAAAAACAAATATTTACGTGTCATGAAACAAGTAAAACAAAAAGGAACGCAATAAAAAACTTGCAACATTTCTTCCTAAAAAGATGTTGTTTTAACATGTAGTATCGGAAACCAAACTTGTCTAAATTGCTTCAGTCTGGTTGTTTTGGGTCGTGACCACCGAGTTAGTTTTGAAACTCTAGCACTCAATACAGGGAATGCCCTAGTTTGAGGGCATGCGATTGAGTGTAATGCGCAATTCGTGTCACGCCTTAATTTGTAAACATCACAGTCACACTGTCGGATGACAAATAGAAAGATTATATTTTAAAAGTAGAGCAAATGCTTTTTTAGATGTGACATTCTAATTTTATTGAAATAAAAAAAAGTACATTAAAAACTTGCAGTATTAAATAGAAATATGACATGATAGAAACATTACAAATGCATAATTATTAATACAAAGATCGAACACAAAACAAAAATTTCTTCAATCTGATAGGATTGTTCAGTCCGATCGAAGGAATTGGTCGTTGTGTTCGATGTTTGTATTAATATTTATAACACATTAATGGAGTAATTTCGTAAACAATGGTAGTAAAACCATCATAATATTCATTACAATTAAAATTACAAATGCATGGTTACGGCCTTCATTCAGAGTAAACGGCGGCCGAATCAATGATAAACTAGTTTTATATGCGGCATGCGACTATCTCTTCCATTTATTTGATGCATCGCTTTTTTTACCTCACACATTTAATTTTTATAATATCAAGTGACCGGACGAACAAGCCGTGCGCCAGGGGGCCTACCACAACCTCTTAAAATAATATTACTTTAACCTTATATTGACTTTTCGTACCATGAGGCGCTTAAAGTAAGCTTATTGTATTATTAAAACTATGATGTTTTATTGGCGTTTTGTGACTATTCATTCACTCCGTTCGTAATATGAGGCGACTTTAACATAAAGTAATATTGCTCTTATATATTCATAAATATACGTAAATTAGATGCTAAAGTCCTGGGTACAAGCCGCTATAGGGATTCGAAACTTTCTAATCTCAATACGCTCCCTTGGTGTAATAAGGCCAAATCTGCAACGACAATTTTTCAGGACAAGTTTAAAGACTCTACGAACGAAATTAGTGGATAACTTTTTATGCATAAATAGGAGTTATAAAATTTCACAGTTACATAATTTGTTTCATATACATAATTGGTATTACTTTTATGACTTTCATGTGATGAAAGCATATATTTGAGTATGGTTACATGTGACTTTATTATCTTCTTAATCGCTTCCTCGCTGCTGAGAATCGTGACTCCACTTCATCCTGCCAACCATTTGCGTCTATCGGTTGCGGTCAACCGCATTGTGAACTGCGGTGTTGACAGGTAGCTCCAGTTATTCGGACATCTGATCCGACTACCTTTTGGGACTCCTGCCTCTAGGTCTCTTTCCCTCCATCTTCCCAGTCATCAAACGCTCCAGGTTACCAGCATCTCTACATGACACGTCACCAAAATAGCGTATCACATGCTACATGCAGATTGAAGACAGACGCTGTGCATTCTTTGAGTCCCTCAAGTACGAGACATTGATGCGGTGGACTGTCCACGGTATCTTTAACATTGTAACGTTTCGGTAACCAGGTGTGGTAAATGAAATACCGAAAGTACACAATTTTAAAGAATTTATCAATTTATAGGTATATGATTTTCCTTAATGGGGGGCTCGGAAGTCAATCTGGTATTGCCGCCGTAGTGTGGTACTCCTCAGACGGCGATGGGCTGCTAGGTGTTCAGCAGTAGCAGAATACGAGCAGTACGGGATGCGAGCAATGGCACGATCCAGTGTGGAAAGTTCGGCAATTTTTGTTTACCGTGAGATAGCACCTCTACTGGGGTGCAAGATCACCGTTTTAAGCTAAAGTAGCTAGGTTACAAATAAACGTACCTTGTGGAGCTTGTGAACGAGACCGGCACAGATCTGCCTCGGACAAGGCTAAAACCAGTAATGCCCGACAACTTGGTTGCAAGGGCAAGTCGAGGGCGCATCGAGAATGTTTCATAAAAATTATTCCTCAGCCTAATGCCCGATACTATCGCGCACAAAATTGTTAACCAATTTTGCGTTTAATTAATTTATATATTTCTTTCTTTGTTTATAATTGTGTTGTGTCGAGTTTAGTTTTATTATAACCTGATTTTAAAAAGTTATGTACGTGGAACGTTACAACAATCTGCGCCAACACCACATTTCAAAGGTGTTAATTCTCAACCAGTCAGCGGCTTTCATTGTCCATGTCTCTGCACCATATGGAGAGATGGAGAAGACAATTGTTCGAATTAGTAGTTCTGCTTCTGATATTCCTGTCTCTCCATATCTTGCTCAGTTGAGTCATTGCTGTCTTTGCCATCCCAATTCACTTTCGTATTTCTGATTCACAACTGCTCCCAGTGGTTATCAAAGTGTAAGTGCCCAGGTATTGACTTTATTATACCAAGGGTACAAATTGAGAAGCTACCGTTCTCCTATTAGCCGACTACCGTGTTTTAATAATATTTTACCACAAATGTTGAAAAGCCATGTCTAAAATTTTAATGGCTGTATTGTTGAATCTAGGTTGTATGAATGAACGTACTGTAATCAGTTAACGTTCAGTTAAAGTTACGAAACGCGACTAACTGTGATGTTTACAAATTAGACGTGACACGAAACGGGCATTGTCTGTAACTGGCGTGTTTAACTGGGTTATTATTATACTAAAGGTTCTGCGTATTCGGATGACAAAAATCCTTGCTAGTGACCCGTTTAGCTCTGGCATGTAGTTTCGATCTAAGATGTTTAAATTAAATATTGTAATGATAAATGTATTCAAATGTACTTATATTTACAAAGAGCAACCCCTAGAGTTTCTTGCTCATTCTTCTCAGGGAAATCTACCTTACGAATGAACAGTTGAGTTTAATCAGTATGACGATTTCAAGCGTTATTTGCTTACCTGCGCAATACTAATACCACAAACACACTATTAACAAAAGAAACAAATCCATTCATATAATGGCATATCGTAGTTACAGCATAGAACATTTTTTTTTTTAAATAAAATTTTAAGAATGGCTGAGTGAAGAAAGAGATATTTCACAGATGGCGCTACGGTTGACAAAATCGTTAAAAACCAAAAACAAAAACTTGCAACAAGCACACAGAAAAATTCATAAGGTCCGCTGGTTCGTTCCGTGGCTTAGTTGGCATAGTTTCTGGCACTTTGCTAGAAGACGCTGATTTGAATCTAGCAGGATCGAAGGAATTTTTTGTTAGTGTTCGATCTTTGTATTGCAAAACCACAGAGACAGATGGACCGGTGCAACGAGGACGGCTTCACAAAGGTGGTGAAGAGGAAGAGGAGGCTCACCAGCCGTAACTGTATGGCACAGCGCCGACTGGATCGAACTTTCCGCTGCGTCCGGCCATACCGACGACGCTGTTGTATCTATCGCGACTACATTACTCCACGAAGTTTGATAAGATAGAGGAGTATATCAGGCTAAAAGCCAAATAAATACACCTTGAGGGTCGAGCGGTTGGAATCCCATAACATAAATTTTAGTTCATTTGTGGTAATAGTAGCGATCGAACATCTGTCGACCTTCATGAAGGAGGCGTTTTGGCCGAAGGGTATATCGCCGATTCCGCGGCCGGTTACCTGACACCAGATTGCGCCACACGTTGTCGACAGATGTAATTCATATAGATTAGTTATTTAGTATGTGGTCTGAATTAAATGACTAAATAAAAAATCAAATCCACCGGGTTCGAACCGACGTCTCCTAGCAAACCGTGCCAAACGCTACGCCAACTAAGCCACGGAACGAACCAGCGGACCTCAAGAATTTTTCTACGTGCTTGTTGTCGGATCTTTGCATTTAGTTTTTTCATCGACTTTTTAGCCGTAGCGCTATCTATGAGACATCTATGAAAGTATTTCGTCACCCAGTAAGACACCTTTATAGCTACCAGCCCTGGCTAGAGATGTCACTATTAACAGTAATTAAATTGTTTATTGAATTTGTATTCAATTATTTTTTGTGAAAATACTCGATTTTTCTAAGATTTTTGTATTACTTTTTAATTTTTTTATTTATTATAATAACCTAGTCTCCATGTTTCCATGAATATATTTTATCCTATCTACAATATTTAAAAACTTTCCCTCCGTGTCGCGTAGCCGTGAGACAGCCTGTGTATATATTTACGTACAAATTGCATAATGATCTGTACATTTAGATGTGAAATAACGAGTCAATAAAGCACATTATTGCAGAGGCCGGGAAGTAAGGTATTGTCGGAATCGTGTATGCTAAAAGGTATTCTTGGCACTCGGCCACAAGACCGTGTTTACGGAAATGGTACACTCGTATAATACAAGTTATACGAGTCAGGCAATCCCCGTTCCTGTCGAGGTATATATAAAGCTTGTCTCAAAGAATGCGAGGAAATAATAAGACCAAACAATGAAAAAGAAGATGTGCTATAGAAAATAAATTAAGGCGCATTTATTTGACACGAATTTCATTGCGCTCACGTCGACGAGCGGAGTCCTCGTTGCCGTCCGCGTGCCTCTAATTGTTATGGCAAAATACGCCCTATTTACTTAGTCTTTACGTTTTAACTTATATGAGCGTCTCGGACACGCGGGCGAGAGTGGCGTGAATTTGGTCTACGCAGCGGCCCGAGCTGCGGCCGCGCGGTAATATTATTCAGAGGAATTTAAATGTTGTTGCCTAGTAAATAGAATTCAGATTCGCCATTAATGTACACGCAGGCGTGGTAACTGGGCGGTCACCGCGCGAAAACTTTCTCCTTGTGTAACTGGGCGCTTGATATTCAAAGTAATATTTATAATCTCAGTACCGAGTACTAAAAAGACCGACCTCAAAAGTATGTGAAATTACATATATTTGCCAAGTTTTTTGAAATCGGTTACCGGAAAGTATGCAAACCCGGATTCATCCCCAAGATCGCCACTATACGGAACTTGACACAGGAGATAATAAAAAACGGTTCTCACTACTTCAAATATATTGAGAGAGAAAAACGCCTTGAATTAGAGAATAGCAAAACCAACCATTAAAATATATGCTCCTTGTAATAAAATTTAGGCGCTATTTATAAAAATGAATCTTCATGCGTGAACAGCCACTCTTAGAGGTGGATGATTTTCTTCAAAATTAAATGGGACCACTATAGAGGTACCCTCTTTCCAACAAAAAAAGAATCATGAAAATCAGTGCACAAATACCGGAGTTATCGCGTAACGTACCTACATACAAAAAAAAAGGAAAACAAAAACATATAGTCGAATTGAGAACCTCCTCCTTTTTTTGAAGTCGGTTAAAAATATTACAACAATTGCTGAAAGGAAAAGGTTATTGTTTTTACAGGCACATTAATACTAGTGATGTATAAAAAATATAAAATATAAAAAACAACACCATAGAATTTTAAATTATTGTACAAACTCTTAAATATCTGTATATGTCATTATTAATAAAATTATAATTTAAAAAAGTACGAAGTGTAGTAATTAAACGCAAAAAGTACGAGTAATACCACACTGTCAATTGTTTAATTTTAGTTCTCGCAATTACCAACACTGATTCTAGGGGGCAGTTGCCGAGTTATTCCCGTCTGATTCCCTAATACCTATCACTTGGGGGATCCGTTTTATTTTATATTATTTTCTATTCCCATCGTATCTCCAATGACCCCTGTTCCGCTGGATCAAGAATAAACATTAATATAAATTATTCCCACCTGATATCCTGGTACTTACAAGTTTAATTTTTTGATAAAATTTTGCGATAGTTATAACATTAAACTTAGATTTTTCAATATTACTTAAGACTCATTTTTTGTTACTTGTGATTTGGAATAAGTATGTCTATATTAATGTCCTGTAACAAAAAAAAAATGTCTGTGATAATTATAACATTTGATCATATGAATATTTGATTTCAAAACTTATTTTTGTCTTGACTGTAGTTATCTTACAAATACAACGAGGAGTACAATTGGGAGTTGCAAAATATAGAAGGAATCAGTTGGGATTTGAAATTGGCGGTGGATCAGTTTAATGGATCAGATGGAAATAACCACAGTTACAGGCAAATGAGGCAAAACTTGTCAACCCCCAGATCTATATGATTTAAAGCTCTGAGTAACACTGCGACTGTTATAGGCAGGCGAGTGGCTTACTACCTCAGGCGCACTTGTTCGCCCCGTCACTTAGTATTATAAAAAAAAGTTAGCTGTATGACAGGTTTTTTTTTGCTCTGTTTATGTAATTTATTGTTAATGGATAGATTTAAAAGTTTACAGCAGCGGATAGAATTAGATGCCGCAGAGGTTCCGGGTTCGATTCTCGGGCCGGGAGATATATTTGTATGGCCTATATTTATTCCTCTCGTAACTTTGGGTGTAATTTGTGGTTGTCTATGTGTGCGTCCATGGCAATCGCGATACAGAGTTTCCCTAACGCGGTGCTGCGAGTATATCCGTTATTGTTATAACATAATAGAAATATTTCCGAGCATGTTTGAGAAAATGTAAATTTACTTGTGAACGTTTGAAAGTGTCCTCGAATCGGGAAATATTGGATTTTCTTTATCCCCTTAGAGAACATCGTACAAATACGTTCCTCGTGAGTTTTGTTTTACGTCATTCCATATTTCTAATTGGATTAACAAACTCATAATATAAACACGTGACGGTTTACATAGGTATAAATTGACTTCATATGGGTAGACAGCTTTATGAAATCTGAGTTTAGAGTGATTGATGGTGTGGAAATGTCTAGAAAACCCCGGTGACAACATGCGCGTGGTTAACATGATGTTGTCGAGGTTTTGTAAAGGTAAATAGTATACAAAGCTCTACTGTGAAAAACATACTCCTGTGTATTTTATAAGGTGCTACTTAATTAGATATGAATAATTTTAAATGAATAAATATTATACAACATCACATGCGTTGGTCTGATCCCAAAGTAAGTAACTAAAGCACTTTTGTTATGGAAATCCGAAACAACGACGATATCACAAACACCAAGCCCCGAGACAATATAGAAAAGTTAGTTTTTCTACATTGACCCGGCCGGGGATCGAACCCGGGACCTTAGAGATTTTTTTATAATATCAAGTAACGGTAACGAAGAAGTCGTGCGCCTGATGGTAAGCTACACGCCTGTGCGTAACAATTGCAGTGTCCTCATTTTAATTGCTAATTGAAGAACTTTCAATTACAAAGATCTGAGGGTCGCTGCCACTGCGCCCTTCACCCTGAGACATAAGTCGACATGTCCCAGGTGCCTGTAATTTCACCAGCACTCTTACCTTTCAAAACCAGATCAAGGTGGCAGTACTACCCTGGACGAACTCTTTCACAAGGAGCTCTACTGCTAGTAAAAAACTTTTAATAATTTTTTTCAACTTATGTCTCAGGATGCTGGGTGTAGAGGCAGTACACTTCAGATCTTTGCGATTTAAACCTCTGAGTGGCACTGCAACTATTATGGACAGGCGTGTCTTTTACCATCAGGCGCAAGACTTGTTCGTTCCATCACTTAGTATCATAGAAAAAAAAATCGCAAAAATAGTAGGAACTACATTAAGTAAAAGTAAATTTTATCTGCTATTTAAGAATACAAAAATTATGAATTAATCTTTAAACCTGTATTCTGCAATATAGTCATTTTGCAGATGTGGCTTACAATTTTCAGCAGCAGTAGATGTCATTGTGAAAGAGTTCGTCCAGGGAAGTACTGCCACCTTAACTATTTCTGCTGCCAAGCAGTAATGGGAGTATTACTACGTTCCAGTTTTAAAAGGTAAGGGTGCTGGTGAAATTACAGGTACATAGGACTCACTGCTTTAAATCACAAATAATAAATTTTTAATCTTAATAAATACTAGGTAACTGGATGTGGTATCCATTGCTCAGATCTCAAAGTAAGTAACTAATGAACTTGTGTTATGGAAATAGGAAACAACGACTCTAGGACAAATACCCAAACCCAGTGCTGTAATAAAAAAACATGGCATTGCAAAATAGTGTTTTACGTATGTCGAGTTATAAAATGTTAATTAGCCATTACCAGGCTAAGAATATCATCAGTTACATTTTTGCAAACTAAATAAATGTCAATGCCGCATGTCGGACGGGTCGTGGGCGAAAGCCACCACAGAATGGATCCCTAAAGACAGAAAACGACCATGCGGCAGACCAAAGCGCCGATGGAGAGACGAGCTCGACGCGCAATTGAAAGATTCGACCTCAGCGGCGAAGAATAGAGAGGTGTGGAGAGAGAGGTGGGAGGCCTTTGCCCAGCAGTGCGATAGTATAGGCTTTAAAAAAAAGTCAATGTCAAGAAGGATAAAAAATTTATTTCTTTTTTAGTTACCTATAAATACATTCCATATTATAAAAACAAAAACGACGAAAGATTTTTTCATTTAGTTACACCTGTTTGTAATGTACGTGTCCAACAGAGTGAAAGATTCGACATTCGACACATCGACATTACATGACGAGTTGTTACTACTTAATGGTTCTATTTTTAAACATTTTCGACGTACGATAAGAACTTGCTACAGTTTTTCGAACCCGTAATGAGAAATATAGGGCGCGTTCAAATTAGCTGCCGTTAGAAGCGCTGCAGCCGCGCGGCGGCCACGCTGCAACCGCGCGGCGGGCGGCCGCGGATGTCATATCTTTCGACTCAGTTACGCGATGGTTTCGAATGAAGAAACATTACTTTTACCTAGTTCTTGGGGCACACACTTCATATATAGGTATTAAAAAATGACTCACCTGCTATGGTTTTTTTCAGTTGTAGTTTCAGTTTCAAAATTGTTAATAAATTTTAGATATTTTCCCATGTCTTTTTTTATCGATTCTATTGGAATAACTGGCGGAACTGCTATCCCATATTGCAGGGTGTTAAAATTGTTGTTGTGGTGTTAAATTAAATTCTTATAATTCGATTTTCATCCATCGCGGTTAATTTGAAAAAATAACATGGAACCTCATTAACCGTGACTGCAACCGAGTGTGACTACAGCGCGACTGTCGCGCGGCCGCCGCGCGGTTGTAGCGCTTCTAGACATTGTATGAAAAGAGACAGTCGTGCTGCTGCAACGCGTCTAAAGGCGGCTAATTTGAACGCGCCCTTATTCCTGACATTTTAATTGAATTCCACTCCATAGCCGTTCCTAATATAGATGTGGAAGCGTAACGCTTCGTGAGAATCCTTGGAATATCCACAACATAGGGGTGGAAACCCAGCTTACGTCTAATCCCCTGATGATTTATTTATTCTTTATTATTATTATATATTATAAAAAAAAAAAATCGCAATGTAAGTTTATAGCGGAAGCCAAAACATTTATATGCTATAGTCAATATACATATAGTAAAATTATATACTTAGTTATAGTTATGCCGATCCCACCTAGTGTGGAGTAAGGACAGAAAAGAAGAACACCTAAATTACATAGGTACTCTGCTTTGGTTTTTTAAAAATTCATTGCGGACTAAATAGCATATTTCAAGAAAACGTTTGAACTGTCATGGAGTATGTCGTCACGTGACTGTTGCCTGAGCGATTTGGTTAAGCAATGAAGTCGCTCGAATAGTAGGCGCCTGTGCGCCAGTGCAGGTGCGCAGGCGAAGCATCACGAACAAGGGACGCACGTAACTTTGTTGCAAAGCACCATCGCACCGCCACGCAAATATCGGTCAGTGACAAACAGACCCATCCGAGATACCACTTTCAAATTGACAACCCCAATATTCAAAACAGCGTGTTGGAAAGGGAAAGGCGGAATTAAATCTCTCTCACGCTCTTTTTGATATATGCTGTAGGATACCGGCGAGCATGTAGCTTTATGGCGGTGTTTGAAGCTCTGCCACTTTGCCTCTACTAAATCCGAGTCACCTATAAGCCTCTTGGCACAATTATCAACAGAATCCAAGATGGGCAATTCGTATTTAGCAGAATCATACAGTAAGTGGCAGCAGTACGTACACGACCGGACTTGAAGTAGAGTGAAGTAAATCTTCACCCTGGAAAGGATGCCAAGCCGCAGGCAGTTAGCTCAGAATATTTTGTCCGTTATGAAAACCTTTAAAAGTTTTAAAATATGCTAGAATCTTAGCATTACCAGTGCGAATTAAATCTTCCCAAAGCGACGTTGACTTTATTATCCGTTCGTAAACATAACGTAATATGTGCAAAACACGATTGGAAGTTATAAGGGCAGTAAAAGTATACCAAAACTAATACCTTCGATTAAATCAGCAATCTGAAACGATAAGGAAAACTTCAGCTGAGAGCTGAAGTAATCGATGCTACGATTTATGTTAATGTTGACTTATTCCGTATATTTTAGCCAAGTATTTTCCATCGAAAATATTTCTTTGAGAGTAGTTCACCTTTCATTGGATTGAATTTCACCTTTTATTGGACAGATATAGATGTCCGACAACCTATTTGTCTCGAGTAGTGTTTCAAAAAAATATTGCATTGAAATCCACCGTGATGATGAAAATGAGCGGATTTAATTTTGACACCTGTCATTTCTTCCAATTGGAGATCGTTTGTCTGTCACAGATATCAACTTTATATATATCATTAGTTAGTTAGATTACTTCCTTATTAACTTTAAATAACAAGGAAATATCATCAGCAAACCATAATATGTTATGTTCTGTACCCTGTTTGAGGCTAGGTAAGACATTAGTATAAACTGAAAATATTTATGGTCCTACAATTAAACCCTGAGGCACGCCTATTCTAATTACAGATCCGATGATCTCGTAGATGTGTACCAAATACTAAGGAAATGCAGTTTTATGTCTTTGTAAGTTTATAACCTATGAATGTTATCTTATGCATCAATATGCTAATGGTATTCCACAGAGACATTCAGGAACAATATAGCAGAAAGGTAGTTGAAATTGTTTTTAGGTCCCCAGAGGTACCAATAGAAACGAAGGGTCATGTAGAGTTTTGGTCTTTTCAAAAGCGGATTTTGTGTAGGATATAGGGTTAAATCACATCACTGATCGACGGGTCAATTTATACAAACCGCTTTATATTTGAACGCATTCGTGTCCTTTCAAATGGAAGTATCGAACATGTATTCATACAAAACGCACAACAAAACAAGTAAAGTGCCGATCACCCTCGCGTTGTGAAACTCAATACTTATTCAATCGTACGAATTCTCCCTTATCGACATTGAGACTATATTGAAAGTCTGCACGTGTTAGACGTTACAAATTTATTAGCAGTAGAGCTCCTTTTGAAAGATTACTGAAGTACTGTCACAATATTTATTCGAACCGCCATGCAGTAAACTGATCCGGTTCCGGTTTTCAGTCAAGGGTACTGATAAAACTACAGGTATATAGGAGTTGTCAACTTTATGTCGGTGACGTCACTCAGAGACATAAGTTAACAAGTCCCAGGTGACTGTAATTTCACCAGTACCCTTACTATTCAAAACCAGAACGCAGTAATGCTCACGTTACACATGCCTGGACAAACTATTTCACATGGAACTCTACTGCTGCTACTGGTTGACATACCCACGAGACTTTGGCATTCGCTGTATAAAGAGAATTGAAACTGCCACGAGTGCAGCTGAGATCTTTGTGATTTGAAGCTTTGAGTGGCACTGCAATTGTTATGAACCAGGTGGAGGACTTGCTCATCCCGTCATTTTACCATAAAAAAAAGTGTCGGAAATATTTCTGTGTACTTCTAAATGAAGAGGTAAAATTAAATTCTTTTTATATAACGAGTGCCGAAATCTCATAAGTATGTCAACCAATACGAACCAGTCAATCAGTCGAGGCAGATGTCAATATTTTGCCAGACATTACCAAATATCTTTTGAATTTGGCTTTGTACTCAGAACTCATAAAAGAAAAAAGCTTTATTTTTTTTATTGACGTTGACAGTTTCGGTATATTAAAGTAGATTATATTTGGCAAAAAAATAGAAAGTCTAATGATGACGCGAGTTTTCTCAAAGAGAAAGGATATTATATATCTTTGTAGGTACAGTCAATTCGGGTAACTTTGAACATTTTTTGGGTTTTTCTAATAATTTCAAACTTAATTATGTTTTTTAACAATTACTTTATTAACTGAATAGTGTTCTTTTAAGCCCTTTTTTCGTTCTTATAGAAGGAATTTAGTAATTATTCAACAAAACTGTTCTAGATTTGCTCCAAAAGTCACATTCAAAGTTGCCTTGAATTTTGGGTAACTTTGAATAAGATTAGCCTTCGATATGGAAACCGTATATTTTCTAGATATTTTACAGTTTGTGTAAGATTATACGACATATTCATATTTTTTAGATGTGAATCTGTCCAAATATTCCTGACAGTGCGTTCAAAAACGACATTTGACTTGGTATTGCCATAATAAAACGAGACGAACTAAGTTAGTTGAAATGAAAAACTTGTTTTGTTTTTAGATTTTTTAATTAATGCGAATAAATATGAAAATTGCCTGTTTAATAATAAATTCTACGCTTACTTAGCTATCAAACGAGATCAAAATGAATCACCTATAACAATTATTTTAGGCAAAGTAAATACATAACAAAAATCTATTCACCCCACTACTTGAATAAAATGTCGTCATCAATATAAATACGGCCGCCTTTTCTAGATAGCTGTTGCTCTTTTATAATATTCACAATATCGGCTTTATTAACTTGACATGTCTCAACGTTAGAGGGCCAAGACCAACCTCCTAAAAAGCATTTTTGGAGCACTGAGACAGTAATTTCCAAAGGAGTAACTTTTAGAACTCTCCCTGGAAACAGACTACCCTCTTTTCTAAAAACACAGTCAAACACATTCAAAGTTACCCAAATTTCTCTGTTTGGTGACGTCGTCAAAATCTAAATCGTTTTAGGCGTGAATACTAAACCAAATTAAATTATTCTTTAAAAAAGCGATATATAAACCTCTACTTACGTGTGGAAACCAAAACTTACCAGTCAATATTCAGATTTATATATTTAATTCCGATTCTGAAACTGAGCAACAAATCACACCAAACTCCTTTCGCCAAGAAAAAACCGTGAAAGTTTAAAAAAATACAATTTAACATTACTTTTTTCTTTCATAACTTTCGTTTAACAATTTTGTTCCGATTTACACAGTTTCGATACTAAAAATAAAAGATTGTCATACATAAAATAAATTTTTAAATTTTTTACGCAACTACGTTCAAGGTTACACCACGATTCAAAGTTACCCGAATTGACTGTATTGATGTAATGAAAGTATTTTTTTTGGAAAATTGAACATTAAAAAATATATCTTACCGTACAACCGTAGTAGAAGTTTATGAATTTAGCCATAACACCTGTAGTTTTGTTAAAAAATAATACAAGAAGAAAATAAACTTTCTGAAAAATTTAGATGTACTATTGGAATAAACTTTTTGGAACTTACTAAACTCGCAAACTACTGCAGATTACTAATAATTGATAAGGAACATCCTCTCATAGAAGTACATGGAAATATCTTGGCTGATGAGTATTTGTGTAGGCAAGTAACTGCAAATATAGTCAACACATGTTATAAAAGTTTAAAATAAAAAAACAGATACACAACAGTGTCCTTCAAAAAGTCAATAAAAACACCATCTGTAACATCACAACTCGTTGATATCAATTTAATGGACCCAAACACGGTAGGTAGTTTTATCGTAGGTAGGTGAGGAGTAGAGTAGGCTGCAGACTATCCTGGTTGCAATGTGACAATTATACAAGTAAAATATCACAGGCAAACCTAGAGCGCGACACTACCATATACAAATCCGAATCTGTGCCTCGCGCTGTACATTGCTGGCCAACCGGTTCTTTGACCGCTGTTTGACCCACTAGACCTCATAAGTACGTGGAATTACATATAATTACCAAGTTTTATTGAAATTGGTTACCGGAAATTGCGCAAACTCGGATTCATCTCCTAGTCCGCCACTATACGGGACTTGACAAAGGAGATAATAAAAATCGGTTCTCACTACTCAAAGTATATTGAAAGAAAAACGCCTTGAATTAAAAAATAACAAAATCAATCATTAAAATAATTGCTAACTAAAATTTAGGCGCTATTTATAAAAAATGAATCTTCATGCGTGAACAGCCACCCTTAAAGGTGTATGATTTTCTTCAAAATTAAATGGGACTACTGTGGAGGTACCCTCTTCCCAACAAACAAATAATCGTGAAAATTGGTTTACAAATAAATAATACCGGAGTTACCGCGTAACATACAAAAAAAAAACATACAATCGAATTGAGAACCTCCTGCTTTTTTTGAAGTCGGTTTAAAATTTAAGATATTTATACAGTTGAACCGATGTTCATCAAACCTAGCCAAGAACCATTCTGGTTGAATTAACCTTAAAATTAAAATAAAACCGTTTTAAGATCTGTCCAGCCTTTTGTGAGCTACAATGACACAGATAGACATACAGACAGATACACAGATCAAAGGCTTCAAATTTCTGACTCCCTTCTTTTTGCGTTGGGGATTAAAAGGAAGCGGACAATGTGAACGCAAAAAGATTAGCGAAAGCTAAACCACAGAACTGTCGAAAACCGCTAAAGGTTCAAATACGACAATCTCAGCCTCTGGTAGAAACCCTGTAAGTGGCAGGTGACACTCCCTACTAAACTAAAACTAAAGAACTAAAACTAAAGAAACTAAACTAAACTAAAGAACTTTCAGTTCACCTCGATTAAGTGTCGCAGCCGTAGCGGCCAGTTTTACTTCCGAGTCGCAGCAAAATGCGCATAGTATATAACGCATATAACTTATTTGAATAAATAGGAATCACCCGTGATAAGCCGCTTAGTGTGAAATGCGTGTGAGCATCGGGTGACCAGCTACTTCCAATAATCTCTATCTATATATCCATAAAGAAAAATTGGTTTCCCTCATGAGCACGATGTATCAGTGCACTCAATGACACTTCTTTCGGTCACTGTAGCTAGAAATCGGGTTCGATGGAGAGAATGTTCGTAAAGAATAACTGAAAGTCAGTGATGAATATAGCAAAAACCAATGACTTTAAAGTGTACATGGATATCTTTGGCAAAAACACAAATAGTAATACCTACTCCGAGATGCATCAAACGAAACACAGAACAAAGACGGAATAAAACAAAAATGGCATTGACGTGTCTACCCATCATGAAGTGACATTTAAATATTGTTTAACAGCTTGGGACATAGTTTTTTAGTCAATCTTATTAGATAATGTAACATCGAGTATATAACCAGAAATTGAGACGAAATAAGGGCTATCCAAGGGCGATCCATCCCTGGCAACGCATCAGGCAAATCGGCCTTATATTACTTTTAAATGTCAACATTCGCTTGCGCTGAAATCACAAATTAGAAAACTGAAACAGTACAGCGTCAACAACTGACCTGTACGTGACGTCCTCGTATATTCCAAAAATATTCTGTATTTATTCTTAATAAAGATAATATTTCTAACAAGGAGGACTGTTGCATTCGGTGGTGTGGGAAATTAAATATGTAATTTTGTAATTATCGTCCATTATAACACAGCTCAGGTTGAGCTGGCCGTTTTGAAGTGAAACAATTGACGACACCCATCAATTGTTTAGAATTCGGGCTGGCCAATCGGAGCGCAGTTGTCACAGTAATGATTTGGCAGAATAGTTTTTAAATAAATTAAATGACACTTCGTCTCTATTTCTGGTTATATACTCGATGTAATATAATAATGGACTCGAAATAAATAAGGTAATTAGTGGATATTTTTTACAAACCGGCCAAAGACGATTAGACCTATTTTTTTAAATAGTCCCGATAGCTGCTTATCTACCATTTAACTCACAGACATTGCCAGATATAATTATTGTGTTGTCAGTCTTTAATATGCTGTAACGATAATTTTGAGTGGTACAAGTGATTAATAAATTCTAGTTTATTTTTTTATGAACTCACCGTAATTTTTATGAATGTGACTGTACTGTACTGGAGGTACATGTTTTGGGCAAAGTCGTATGGATCCTTTGTTCGCTGTAGTAACGTATGTAATATATAGAAATTAATTAAGGATAGCAGATTCTTAAACGCATGCTTGCTCCTGTATTCATTGAAATTTGCAGACAAATCTTAGAAATGGCGCGGAAGGCCTGGAAATCATTTCTGCTCGTTAAAAATCTAAACCTAACTCTGTGAAAACCAGGTCAGGGTAATTATACGTTGCTGACTATAGACTTGGTGGTTAATGAACCACATACTTTCTCGCAATTGTGCGTTTCTGTAGTTCCTGCTATTTTTAATGTAAAAAGACTTCACTTTCTTTGGAGCTCAACAAACTAACTTGAAACTTAAGACTGTAAAGCAAACAAGTTACAGGTAACTTGATACTTGCTTAAAACTTTTGATTAAACGGCTGAAAATTGAGGGTTTTGAGATAGTAACACTCCATCATTATGTCACTGATATACCACCCATTCGTACGAAGCGATTTGCTTTTTGCTCTGTAATGCGTACGGCAAAGAAACACTACCAGTAAAGTATCTGTCTTTCCCGAAAGGTATAATTTGGGGCTATTCAAGGTAAAGTGAATAGGCACTTAATAATCAGAAGAATAATTTCATATAAGAATAACTTTCACAGTTTTCTCACGCACTACATCCTATTCGTATTTGTTCCGAATCCACGACTATCTATACAAATCTAGAAAACTCGGACCCATTTCGGATATCGCTTGTGCACTAAGTCCGATTCAAATCCGAGAAAATACTAATATAACTTCTGCACCTAGATATAAAATGATTCCTGTGACATTTCGGACCGTCATTTCTCGGATTTCGGCTATCGCTCTCCCAACTGAGCTACGGAATGAATCAACAGACCTTACAAATTTCTTTGTGTTTGCTATAGATCTTTGTTTTTGGTTTTAACGGTTTTTTGTCGTAGCGCCACATGTGAGATAACTGTGAAAGTTATTCTTATATGAAATTATTCTTCTGATTATTAAATGCCTATTCACTTTACCTTGAATAGCCCTAAATTATACCTTTCGGGAAAAACAGATACATACTGGTAGTGTTTCTTTGCCGTACGCATTACAGAGGAAAAAAGCAAATCGCTTTGTACGAATGAGTGGTGGCAGTGGAATAGATCAATGACATAATGATGGAGTGTTACTGTCTAAAAAAATTCTATTTTCAGCCTTTTAATCAAACGTTTTAAGCAAATATCAAGTTACCTGTTACTTGTTAGCTTTATAGTCTTAAGTTTCAGGTTAGTTTGTTCAGCTCCAAAGGAAGTGAAGGTCTTTTTACATTGAAAAATAGCAGGAACTACAGAAATGCACAATTGCGAGAAAGTCTTTGTCTCATTAACCACCAAGTTTGAAGTCAGCAACATCTAATTACCCCGCCCAAGGTGCACACTTTATACGCCTCAAAACTATTATATCTATAAACAGTCTTAATATGGTATAGGTTTAGATAATAGTTCTCTATAAATGGTTTTAGAAAAAAGAAATTGTTATAGACTTATTTCACTCAAGTCAAAATTTTAAAACCTTCTTAATACCAAACAACTTAATTAAGTGTGATCTCTCTTAAGATTTACTCTTATATACTTATTTTAAGATCATTTGTAGATCAACTGATTATTTTTAGTAAAATTGTTCTATACATATCCAGTAAAGTCTATTAATACTCTAGAAGCTAGTGTTATTAAGTTTATTCTAGATATATTTCATTTATAGACATTCTGTAGTGTTTATAGTTATTAACAAACACGTTACAGCGCGTCTTCAGTAGATTTTATTAAAAAAAATACTATAATTAGGGTTTTTACACTATTGGACGTTGTAAGTTCATGCAAAATGGATAAAGTAAAGAATATTAAAAGATCTGCTGTAGGTGGTGAAGCTTGGATATTATGTCTAGAGAAGAGACTAACTGCTATATTCGCATAGCGCGCTATATGCTAGATGCTAAATTTTTATAGTGCACTATTTAAAGTGCTAAAATTATAATTTTTAGCAGCTCAAGGTCGTGTGATAATGTAACGAATGGAAAGACACCTTTCTTTAATAGTTTAATAGTGCTAAGTATACCATCTATAGTCTATTTATAGAATAGTCTACAGTTTTTTAGGGTTAGTTACGACTGGATTCATTTGTTTTGTAACTATTACATATGATGGTTACAGGTTATAGGTGAAAGATAAATCAATGAGCTTCCTTTCATACTTAAACAATTTACTATTTACAATTTGCACAAAACTTTACACTGGTTATTTACAGTAAATTACAATCATAGTAATTCTTTCTCCTATATTTATATACAAATATTACAACAACTTATTAATTAAACAAACGCTAAACTAACTGAATAAATCCAAGTAATTATATCTCAATTTAAATCGCTTCACCAGACAAAATTTTGCTAACGTTCCACCATTAGCTCAAAATCGTATTAAAACGTAACTAAAATTATAATTTATAACATAACTAGAACTACAATACTTGCTAAGTGCCAAATAGAGCATTAGCATTTAGCGTACTCAAGCGTGAAATTTAACATCAATAAACCAATCAGCTATTTCGCGTTTCGCACCAAATGTTAAATGCTACAAATAATATGTGAATAATTCACGTTATAATTGTTTTAACCAATGACAAGAGCAGCAACTTGATATTAATTAGCTCCCCATTTTCACATAGAACATAGTGCCATCTATGAAATATTAAGGGAAATAACTCAGGACGAAAAAGGATCGATGGCAATCGACGCATTGAAATATTATAAAATTATGTCGCTAGATGGCATTCAGTTTAATTTTCTTAACGTACTCCAAGCCAAAGTGAAAAAAAGTACGTCATAATTTTAGCGCCTTTATTTCTTTCAAATTATAATTACTATAATTATTTTTTTAATTTAACGTTATAATTTGAGATATATATTATATTAACCATCTCTAAGTATGTCATATCAATCCTTACATTAGACGGTAATTCGCGCGCGAGCCAGTGATGTGATGCATTTTTGTTTGTTGACAAATAAATACACATTGTGAAGTAATTCTGTGTTCTGAAGTGATAAAAACAATTGAAATGAGCGCGTAAACTACTCTACTTCCATGTTGTGCCGTCTATCAATAGAATATAGTGAAATCATTGTGTGAAATGTGGTTGGCGTGAAGAAATAACCTTTATTTTCTAATGAAAATTTTATTTTTTCCAACATACGACGTATGTCATTGAAATATACCTTATCTGATAGGGAATTTATCCACCTTTTTAGTCACATATAACACATTCCATATAATTATACAGAATAACGTTTTTTTGCGACAAATTAGATTTTTTCAAAAATGATGAAAATATTAACTAACATTAAAATTTATACAATAAATTGCTAAAACAAAATGTTATTGTTTTTCCAGACACATTAATAGTAAAATCTGCTGAACTTTGGATGATGTGTTTAAATATCTATTACTGTATTTTCGTTAATACTCTTCTCACAAGCGCTCATTTTCGCGACCAAAATACAAAAAAGACGACAAAACAAAAGAATACCAAAACACTTTAGGTCTAAATGTCACCGCCATTTTCTTTTTTTTAAGTAAACGGTACAGGTAGGTATTTTTAATTTTCAAAGTTATGAACATTGGGCCGTTGACTGTATGAGTTTTTGTTTTTGCCTGTTTAAATAGTTTATTATTAGTACCTAGGTAAATTTAAAAGTTGAGAAGAGGACAATAATGGATTTTCATACTTACTTTACAGGCCTTGGCAGGAAAGAAGTCGCATGGTCCATAAATAACACCTTAACTTTAACCACGAAAACTTTCCGTGTTCGGTCTTTGAAAGTAATGCAAACATTTTCAAGCATGTTTGAGAAAACAAAAATTCTGAACTTTGAAAAATATGCGTGTCAATAGATGACACCTGTGTTGCAAATTAATTTATAAATTAACGCTTCCTAATATGGGTAGATGGCGCTAATCCTAAACAAACAAAAGAAGGCAGTATCCACAAAAATGTATGCAATAACACCATCTAGTCGATTTGTTTGTAATCACTAGAAACTAGAGGAGCTTTGATAAATTGCTAAACTAAATTCTCGACAACGCTGTCTTGTATCGGGATTAGGAGTCTACTGTTCCATGTTTCTATTGACGAAATGGTATACTGAAACTAAAACTGAGTCTTATCATGTGGATCTTGATGGAATTAATCACACGTCACAATTGAATCAATCACAACGCGTGCTTGATACCTTCAAATTGTTTGTGGCCATCAAGCACTGAATGAATTTTGAATTTTTGGACTTGTAGAAGACAATCTAGTAAGTTGTGAGTGTACCAATCAATCTGAACTGATCCCAATATTGTAAAATTTCTAGTCTGGTTTGTACGTATCCTTTTGTCACTCGAGTTTGCGGTGCCTTTTTAAAAATAACTCCCATGTTTGCTAGAAGGCACAACGTGTATTTTCCTGCCCTGTGATCAGTTCAGTCAAAGGGAAGACTTTACTTGTATTCTAATACTGTTTAATGGTACTGAACCATTCAAAACTCAAATAGTTTTCTTTGAAGGACACTATGCAGTTGGCCGCTGATGGCCTTGACTGCGCCACCGGAAGAAAAGGGCGAGCTAAAGGCTCATAACCCGTAACATACACTTAAAAGCTAAGTAGCGGGCCTGAGGGCGCCCAAGTGGGTACGGACCTCGGTTCAGGGAGCTAATGATGACTTTCGTCAGAAGGGCGTACTATGGGAGAGAATCTACTACTATACGTGCTAAAATGAGGGGCTCTGCGACCTTGCCGGCGAGGACGGTTGGTGCGTGAGGGACGGGACTGACTAGCGATCTGGTTGGCCTTCAAAGTGGCGAGAGTAATAGGGTCGTCAGGGTCGTCGAGGACTTCCCTTGGCCGACGGGTCCTACGTACGCGGTGGGGATGTTCCCTGAGGGGTCGTAGTTAGGTGCAGCCACCACGAGGGGGTTGGGGTGGTGAGGAGCAGAGTCGAAGTATTTCCTCGATGCCTGTTTCATGAATTGGGCTATTGTGGGGAGCCGTACATTTATGTGGAGATTAGCGTTGTGCAGTTACCACGGGGCACCCGTCGCGTTGCACATGAATCTATTTTGGAAAGCCTGCAGGCGGTGTATAAGCGCGGGATTTGCCAGAGCGAATGCGACACTGGCGTACGTTATGATTGGGCGGATGCAGGTCGTGTCCCAATCTCACTTTGTTACGAAGGGAGAGTTTGCTATGCTTATTGAGAAGGGAGTGAAGCCGGCTCAAAACAAAGCGGGCGCGATCGCGGACGGTTTTCACGTGTGCTTTAAATGACAGTTTCCTATAGAGCGTAACACCTAAGTATTTGACCGTGTTCACGCAAGGGATTAGACGGCCAAAGAGCGAGATCGGGGTGAGGTTTTGTACCCTACTACTGGATAGGTTACTTCGCGTGAAGAATACCGCCGCGCTTTTGTCGGGATTTACTTCGATTCTCCATCTGCGAAACCACTCGCCTAGGCGCGTGGTGTTAGATTGGAGAGCCGCGGAAACTAACTTGGAGCTGCGCACCGAATAATAGAGCGTAGTGAGTTTACTGGCTGATACTTCAGGATATCGCTAGTGTACAGGGAGAATAGAAGGGGCGAGAGGGCAGAGCCTTGCGGGACTCCAGCTCTAACGGGGTGAGGGGAGGAGAGAGCGCACTCGACCCGGTAGCGGAAAGAGCGATTCCACAAGAAGTCTCGAATGATGTGCACGAGACGATCAGGCACGCCGAGATTGTACAGCTTGTAAAGTAAGCCGTTGTGCCAGACTTTGTCGAAGGCTTTTGCCACATCGAAGAAAAGGGCGCCTGTGGGCATGAAGCGAGGGCGATCGAAACCTTCGGAGGTATGCTCCACTATCCGGTGTCTTGCTGACGCATGAGTGCCTAGCTCTAAAGCCAAACTGCTCGTCGGGGAGACTCAAATAGTACAAATTTCGAATGCCTTATATATATCTCACGTGAACACTTTGATAGCTTGATAACTGCGATTGTTTCTCATAGGAAATGAAACTATTTTTCCGGATTTAAATCGCGTATATTTGTTTTTTCAAACAAACCGACGTTTCGGGCCCTTTACAGGTCCCATGGT
>NW_020653850.1:19150331-19219258 GCF_003589595.1 Hyposmocoma kahamanoa | reverse complement strand
AAGGGCCCGAAACGTCGGTTTGTTTGAAAAAACAAATATACGCGATTTAAATCCGGAAAAATAGTTTCATTTCCGATGTGTAACAATCGCGAAAACCTAAGAACTCGATATGCGATTGTTTCTATTAGATCTACCAGATACAAGTCTGATTTTTTTAGTGCACAGTCAACTTAATGACTAAATAGATATACAGCTAAATATTCCTGTAATAAATATTTACTATTAGGGCATGAAAAGGTCGTCAAGTTCTATTCAGGAACCCATTTTCGTTTAAAACACCTTAAAAGCCTACAATAAACTTAAAAGGCTTATAACCCTCCTTTTCAAATGATGACGGTTAAACTAAGTACCCTTTTCAACCCACTTACGTTTGTTTTAACTGGGATTGTCAGCCTATTCAATGGCATTTTAAAATTACATATGCCATATTTGTCAGTAGCTTTCAGCATTATGCGTTTATTAAATTACTTTATGTAGCTTGCAAAAAGGGTGCAAAAGGGTTTTAGTATACGGTACAGTGCGCTTTTAATAGCAGTAGAGCTCATTGTGAAAGAGTTTGTCCAAGGTAGCACTGCCATCTTACCTATTTCTGCCGCCAAGCAGTAATGTGAGCACTACTGCGTTCTGGTTTTGAAGAATAAGGGTGCTGGTGAAATTACAGGCAAATGGGACTTTTCAACTTTTGTTTCAGGGTGATGGGCGCGGAGGCAGTGTACCTCAGATCTTTGCGATTTAAAGTTCGGAGTGGCACTGCAACTGTTATAGACAGACGTGTCGCTTATCATCAGGCGCACGATTTAGTATCATAAAAAAGGCACCGTTAAGAATATTTAATATTATAATATCAAGTAAAATAACGTTTACGAGGATTTAAGGTGAAATCGAATTTATTGAAGAAATTCTAGAATAAAATATGTTTAGTAACTTAATTTTAAAGATCAGTGGTAGCCCAGTCGGAAGTCGTTTAATTCTCTATTGAGAAGTATACGGTTGTAATCCCTACGGTTCCAAATTTGCTACGGTGACAAGGCGTGTAGCTGGGCGTCTTTTTGGACGCGTGTACGTTGCGATACTGAACTATTGAACAGACCGACGTATTGAGGTGTCTTTGGTGGCATCCCATGGCCTGAGACTACATGGACCGCGTCCCATCGCATCTATTAATTTATACGGGCGAGCTCATGCCATAGGCAAATAGCGAAGGCGCGAGGGCGCGAGAGACGACGCCGTGAGGTCGCCCGGAGTGGCTCGCGCCGGCGCGTACGTTTGGTAAGAAATTCTTGTTTGACAATGTTGTTGTTGTTGAATGTTCATACTAATAGTATGAACATATAAAGTAACGCAAAATTACGTATGAACTTAAGAACTTATTGCGACCTACTCTAGTTGAATAATAATAACACCCACGATAAATTAATCCACAGTACACAAACGTGTCTGCAGAAATACCTATGCGTTCTTCAGCATGACATTTTCGAATGGCAGCACAAATCAGATTGGAGACCTCGACATACACTCGACTATGCGCCACCATGGGCGTAGGCTCGAAGTGACCTGGATTTGCCGGTCTGGCGTGAGAGCTCGCGTACCAGTCGGCCGTGAGAAGCCTCTAGAACAGCGTTTACAGCGAGCATTTGAGCGTCCTATCCCGTGAAAGAGTGAGGCGTTGTAGTAAGCTTGTATGCTGGTTCACTTAACATATTTATATCATTTAATGCGTTTGAGCGTTGGAGCATTTTCGTATTTCGACGAGCATATACAAGTAAGTGGTGTTTTATTCATTGTGTCAAGATTTATCAGTGAAAACGATTATGTGTGGTTATAAATATGAAATGGAAAGATATTGATGTATGTAGGTATATTTTGAACAAAAGTTTTTTTTTATGATATCACTTGTTTAATGAATGATGGATGATCTAGAAACCACTACTCGGGCCGTATGTGTACTTCACGTTAAGACACGATACTATCCCGGAAGGATCACATTTACTAATTGAACAAAACATGTAATCTCGCACCACTCATGGAAGAATGGCATAAGTGGGGTTACGTCAAATATGTTTATTGCTCCATTAGATACAGAAAAATATAACCTACATCCTCTCGGATTCTTGTAACTCTATCTACAATATTAGTACATATAGTGCGATCTGTGTATCATTTCCTAAGTAGATGCTTGCCTCAAGGGCGGTAGACTCTTATTAGTCAATACACTAAACGTCGCGACCTAGCGAAAACGCGGCAATGCGCGCTTGAACGCTCTGGTGCACGCTTCGACGTTCCGAATTTACGACCTTAGGCATGTTGCTATAACTTTAATTTTATAAGTTAGTTTTGAATTATTTATATTTATGAATGTTTAGTAGCAAGACCTCTTGCTAACGCTAAAAGGAAACATTGTGATACAGCATCGAGAAGCAACCATTCTGTTACAGCAGTATGACCTGAATTTAAAAATGTTTCAGGAACTTTTTTCCCATTGTGCTTTTAAAAGGTTAGAAACGGACGCCTGATCGATTATAAATTGAATAAAAAAAATGTTTACATATTATGTGTTTTGTGTAGGCAGAAATACTCTGGGAGAGCTTTATTGCTTCTCATAGAAAATTATGTCAAACTTGTCCTTTCTCATAATCGTATTTTTTTTAGTCAGTTTCTTCTTTTTAATAAATATGTATTTCTAACCTAAACTAACGCATTCAAATCAAATATGAACTATACTGAAAAACTACTAAAAACCAAAGAGTAAAAATCATCACAATGCCAGTAACGACACGTTATAAAAATGAGAAAATAGAATAAATACGTACGTGGACGTAACAGCTGCCACTATTTTTGTATAAAAGCAAGTCTATTCTTAAAACTTAGTAATTTATTAAATAAACGCTCACTAAAATGTTAGGACTAGAATAATATATTAAATTCAAAATTGCTTCTCATAAAAAGTTTATGACTTTTGACCCGTATTTTAGAGTCAAGTTTATTAACCTCTATCTGCAGTCTTTGCGTACATAATTAAATTTAGTGATAATTATTATCAATTGCTAGTACAATTTCATAATAGTATTATATAATAAAAAGCTTGTTGTATTGAGTTAATCCAATTTTACCGAAGTTGATGATGTTCAATTATAATGTCCATACTCTAATAAAGCAATTGTGAAGTTACAGGCACATGGGACTTATCAACTTATGACTCAGGGTGACGGGTGCAGTGGAGGTGCCCCTCAATCTTGCGATTAAAACCTCTGCAAGTGTTATGGACAGGCGTGAATCTTACCATCAGGAGCACTTGTTCGTCTCATCATTTTTTTTTTAACAATAAAAGTCAAAGTCAAAAGTGATTTTATCGCATAAAAGTCATAAAGTAAATAAATAAATATTTTTTAAGTTTATTGAATGTCACGATGTTTTACTATCATGATATTCAATTTTTTTTTTGTAAAATTTCTCCATTATACGTTCCGTGCTTTAATTGGCAGAGCATCTGACACGGATTGCTTGAGGGTTCTGGTTGGAATCCATCCGGATCGCATGAATTTTTCTAAGTGTTCGACTTTTGTTATTAAATAGTTATAACAAATAAATAAATATTAGACAACATCACGTACGTTGCTTCAATACCAAAGTAAGTAACTAAAGCACTTGTTACAGCGTTAAAATGGTGTAACTAATAGTTTTTTTTTTCTAAAATATTACTTTAAATGATACTAAAGTAACGACACATAAATATTATACATTCGGATGCTATTTTCATGAATAAAAAACTGTAATAATTAAATATCATAATATTTTAGAAAAAAATGTGGATTACACCATGTTTGCGCTGATAGCCTCAATTAAAAGTGTACGAACTGTTCAGATGTAAGCCGGATTTACATTTGTCTGAGGTGTCGTGTCGTAACGCGTCAGTTTAATATGGTTACATTTATATTAGTGTGTCGCAATCTGACGTGACGGCTTGTGTTGTGTGTATGCAACCGATACCATTCTGACGCGTCACGACACAATACGTCAGAAAAATGTAAATCTGGCTTAATGTTAATATTTTAAGTGACATTTTAACAGATCTAAGATTTTTTAATAAAAATTATATTCGACAAAATTAAAGTCTGTACCTTGAAAAATAATCCTATATCTTTCTAAAATACTGTTTACATATAGTTGACGAAATATATCTAGATAGTTGTCAATTCCCGATTACAATTAGCTGTATAATTTTTAACCGACTTTAAAAAGGAGGAGGTTCTCAATTGGATTGTATTTTTTTTTGTGTGTGTGTTACGTGGTTATTTCAACATTTGTCAACCGATTTCTATGATTTTTTTTTATTAGAAAGGGCGGCCATATCCTCAATGGTGGTCCCATTCAAATTTGAAGAAAGTATTCCACTTCCAAGGGTGGCGAATTAGGGGATGATTGTGGTATTTTGGATTTCACCTACTTTCCATTAACCGATGGCAAATCAATTTAATTCTACAAATTTTTGAAGGTCGTTTTTTTTTAATAAACCGAAATATTATTTTTTTTCCCTAGATATTTCAGAGCGGCTACACGCTCGTAGTCAAGGAGTTGCTGTCAATCACCTGACTGATAGAGAATAAAAAAGTTAAAAAAATTCAAGAACTTTCATCGACTTCACCGGTTAATATCACAAAAGTACTCAGTGTTTTTTTATTGTAATTTTTTCCTTTCGACCGTGACATTGGCAAAATCAACATTTCGAGTAATGATGGAGCTATAAAAATAAAAAACGAAGCGAAGTTAACTTTCATTGATATACATATTTAATATAATAGGCAATTTTACTCGTGGGCGGTATACCTATTAATCAAGGCAATTTCTTGATTAATTACTTGACTAATTAATTTTAATATTTTAATTAGTCGCCAAAAGTCCCTAAGTGTATCAAGAACAGCTATCGATGTCGCTAATAAATTAACACGCGTTGAAAACAGCTCTAGGATAAACTGTCGAAGTAAAGCAATTTGTCAGTTGTTATTGACACCTTACTGAACGTTATTGAAGTAACTTTTCATTACATAGCGACTTTTTTCCTGTCTTATAGTGTTGTGGGAACTACTACATACATAAGATCACGCCTAGTCCCACAGGGGGTAGGTAGAGACCACGGAACGCCACTTACTCTAACCTGACACAACTCTCGAGGCTTACATACATTAACTACCCTTTTCATACAACTTATTTTATTCTTGTCACTTCGGATCCTAGCCTTTTTGAGGACATCACATGTCTGGTCAATGTAAGTCCTTCTGAGATGTCATTTTGAAACCCTTTTATCCACATTCTCATCATAAAACTGTTTGGTAATTCTGGTAACTGTTGGTATAGAATAGAGTACTAAAAAAACCAACATCTAAAATCAGACGGGCCTTTCTTACCCGTTTTAAATTTTGAGTAAATTGTTATTATTACCGTGTTTCATACAATCATCAGTTTATGTAGGTAATTATATGTAGGTATACATATTTTATTTATTTATTATTATAATTATTATTTATTATAATAATAAATAAATATAAAAATAAATTTTATTATTACTATTATTATTTATCTATTTATGTAGTATTTTATTATTACCATTTTCTTTTTCATTTGTATATGTGTATTCGTTGCGTCCTCAAATAATTTTATCTTACTGTTTTTCCTGTAATTTAAAGGATGCCTGGAAGAGATTGTTATTAAGCAATAAAGCCGCCTGTTGTACCTGTAATTTTTACTTTTTTTGTATTGTTATTATGTGTTTGTTCGTGTGCAATAAAGAACATTTGTGTTGTTTTGTATTGTATTGTAAAGTCATTAATCCTCTAGTTTGCCACCCTTAGAGGTGGAATATTTTCTTCAAAATTAAATGGGACTACTTGTGAGGTGTCCTCTTTCCAACAAAAAAAAAATCAACAAAATCGCTTCACAAATGCCGAAGTTATACCGTAATATACATACAAAGAAAAACGTACAGTCGAGAGTCGGCTGCATATTAATATATAAAAAACACCAAGAGTGTGTACTTTTCACTGATTGTAGTTTGTTTTTTTTTCTCCGAAATAAACGTATACATTTTTTAACACAACACAATTTTTGTCTAATATTTACGAATATTTGAAAATGTGTCAACGTCTACATTTCATTGCCCGCGACTGTAAAGACTGAAAAGAAATAAAATAATTGTAAGATTTTATTTTCATTTACTACATAGGCATTTCGTTCAGCATAATTTATAAAAAAAATAAAAATAAAATAAAATTTATTTGACAATAGAACTGTGCAGGTATATACATAATAAATTAGAAATTAAACACAATACAAGAAACACAACTTGTTGCAGCGTATATCGCGTACAGAGAATTGGTCTTGATTTCTGCACTAAGCTATGCCTGTCTCGCAGGTAATATCAATGTTTCCACGCTACAAGTTAGAATTTAACAATTAGCGCATTAGGCACAGTATACCAAAGAAGTTTATGAATAAATTATTAGGAATAGTATGAACAAATCAAAATAAAGAAGGTAATAAAATACTTAATTAAAATGAAACTATTTTTCCGGATTTAAATCGCGTATATTTGTTTTTTCAAACAAACCGACGTTTCGGGCCCTTTACAGGTCCCGAGGTCCTTTATGGGACCCGGAATCCGGAAAAATAGTTTCATTTCCTATGTGTAACAATCGCGAAAACCTAAGAACTCGATACTTAATTAAACTTATTTGACATAATAAAGGAAAGGATTGACGAATACTATATCTTTACAAAGTTGAGTATCGTGCATGTGCGATATGTGTATGTGTGTGTGTGTGTGTGTGTGCGTGCGTGCGTGCGTGCGTGCGAGCGTGCGTGCGTGCGTGCGTGCGTGCGTGCGTGCGTGCGTGCGTGCGTGTGTGTGTGTGTGATGTAATGTGAATGCTGTGAATGCTGTGAATGATGTGATGTGAATACGAGTTTGTGAACTGTCTGCCGGTCAGGATCTGCGACTGGAGGCAGAGCATCGCAAAATCGCACAAGTAACGAACAAGTACGAACGCAGGTACACTAACAAGCAGCACTAGGATACCTGTTTTAAAATGTACTCCATGTTATTATAGTCCAATGCGTATATGAAGCAACTGACCTTGTGCTTAAGTTCGGGGATAGAGCACAACTTGATGCAACATAACGAGTTTACTTTATTGTAGATGTAAGGATGCATAAATCTTGGAAATCTTCTGCGAAGGTGGTATTTATAGAAGGGAACGACAGTCCATAACGTCTTTTTTCAAAAGACTCACCATAAATGGCAGAAGAAATTACAGCTCTGTGTACCCGCACCATGACCCGGAGCAAGAAAAGAGCTTGAACCGAAAGGACCCCACTTTCCTCATACAGAATTACTGTTGGGTATTTGTTAGGTTTTTTCAACATTATTTTTAATACGGATCATTGAACCCTTTCCAGTATCAACATATTGGTTTTCCCAGCGCCACCCCACACCGCAATGCAGTAACTGATAACGGACTGGCAAAGCGTCACATAAAATATCCTTAGAAGACCCATGTCTGCCGCCATTCGGAGATACTTAAAGAGGTATATCAATTTGCGTACTTTTTTGGTAGTGGCAATCAGGTGCTCCCCAAAAGTGAGCCTCTCGTCAATAACTACTCCAAGATATTTTATGTTACTAGCCCTGCTAATGCTTTGACACTTGCACGGACCTCGTCCGGCAGATCCACAAGAGTGAACCGGAATGTCAGGAGAGTATGTGGGTGCCGATGCACAAGTCTTATGGAAGCATAGAAATTTAGTTTTAGTCAAGTTGAGAGTTAGGAGATTGCTTCCAAGCCAGACAGCCACCTGCGACATACCGCCTTGAACCATAATCATAAGCATGTTTCCAGCTCGGACCACTGAAGATGATGGCAGTGTCATCTGCATAGCAAATGATGTCTACATGGTCCAGACTGAGTGAATAATGTCGTTTATGTAAACAGTGAAAAACGTGGGACTCAGTCTTGGGGCACCCCAAACTCGATAGACCTAAGATCGCTTGTTTATTCCATGATTCTTATGCACTGAGAACGTCTCGTCAGATAGCTCTGAAACCAGTCGAGCACAATACCACGGGCACCAATCGACTCCAGCTTACGAACAAGGATGGGGATGGATACGGTATCGAAGGCTTTTGCCAAGGCGAGGAATACACCGATGCAGACTTCTTTGTTGTCCAGATGCTCCGATATTACGTTGGTCAGTAAAGAAACTGCACCCTGACAGGATCTCCAGCTTCTGAAACCGAACTGTTTATCAGAAATTAGCTTTCTTCCCTCCAAAAAATTAGTCAGACGCTTGTTGACCAATTTTTCCAATATTTTATTACATTACAATATTATATTGAAATGGGGATGACAATCGCAGATTTCCACGCAGACGGGAACATTCCTTCAGTAAGGCTCAAGTTGCAGATATAAGTAAGTGGCACAAGAAGATTACCTTTAGTTACTTTTATAAGACGATTAGTGATACCGTCCTCGCCTGGAGCGCCATTAAGATTCATACCATCAATTATTGTCTCGCTCTCGGCTATATCAGTACGGGCGCATGAAAAGGAAATCAGGAGGTGATACTTGGAGTGTGACCTTGGCTGCCAGTGACTCCTGTGACTCATTTGAAAAGGTTAAAATTGTGTCCGCCAGAGATTTTCCTACGTTTGTGAAGAACTCATTGCAATAGTTAAGTGAATCTAAAGTGCTTACTTTGGTTTTTGTTAGTTCGACTGGTTCTTGTTTAAGCTTTTTGGTATGAGAAAAGGTTCTGATGGAGTCCCATACTTATGATTCGTGTAGCCTCTTGAGTTTTCTCAATGAGTCGTTATGGAAGTTTTTGTAGCGAGTGTAGATCTTTAGGAGAACCTTATCATTAGGATTATTACGAAACTTTGCATGTAGGTTAACTCTATGTTTGGAGCACCTGATAAGGCCAGGAGTCATCCATGGCTTTATTGTGAATTTAGATCGACTTACAGGGATTTGAGTGTAGTGTTGCGAGCTGTGACAGTCGAAACAATATCCATAAAAGCCGAAACTGCACCATCTACTGATTTTTGTCCAGAACCACATCCCAATCCACATGGCTTATCTCTCTGTCGATGAAATCGTAGTCAACCTATTCACCAGTCGCTTTTTATTTTCTGTTTTTAGTCTTTCGATGGAAGTACCTGTTATAGCTAAATAGTGATCAGTGATATCTGATCGACATACAACCCCAACAGTATGATGCCCTGGCGTCTAGATAAGAGTTACCTTTTAGTTGTTTTAGTTGGTTTATTGATTATGGTAATCAAGTTCAACATAACCAGTAGATACAGGTACTTACTGCTTGAATCAAGGCTGCTGATCACCATTACCAGCCAGCGTGTTAATATCATCAGCGACGATTGTACATGGGGAGAGCTTGACAGAATTAACATTAGCCTCAAGTGAGTTTAAAAAGGGGAGATATCGGAAAAAGAGGGAGAACGATAAATTGCATACAGATTTCAATTATTTTTCAAAAGTATGTGGAGACAATTAACATCATCAAACAACGGTTCATTGACTTCCGGTTCCCAGATATTACTCACATGGGCCACAACACCACCAGCCCTCTTTATGTGCTTATGGGTTGTAAATGCTGTGTATCCGTCAATTAGAGGTATTAAAGAGTCTTTATTGATCCAACATTCTGTGAGTATCAGAACGTCAAGTGAAGTGTTCAGCCTAGCTAATGTCAAAAGAAAATCGTCAAAGTTATGGTGTATACTCCTGATATTCATAGTGAGCACTTTAAAGTTGTACTTGTGAGAGAATATGGAAGTACATAGTTCAGGATTTCCGATTCTGAATTTGAATTACTACCGAACTGGAATGCAATCTGTCCCTTCAAATCAATAATTATTAGGGATGACACAGACAAATAATTAATTACTGGTTTTATGTTAGTTTCAAATGGTACTAGTGATTTGGAACTTTTATTAAACAAAATTCATGACAAACGTAGCTTCAAGATCGTAGAACTCGAATTTCAGGGAAAATACAATTTTTTTATATATATAAAATTGTGGTAACTCTAAACTAACAGTCTGAAGTGAAAACCCTGAAAATTATGTTTTTCTTTGTTAATATTTGTTCTACATCGAATTTGGTTAGATAGGTGAAGATTGATAAGCTGAACGACATGTATATGTATGCTCTAAAGTTTTCGCAATTACAGCTTGGAAAATGAATTTCTTTTTTCGAATCTAAATCGATTGTTATTTTTAAAAACTAACGTAACCTTTACAGGTTCCATGGTCATAGCTGACTGTCTAATGTTAATGTAAACCTACAATAATGATGATGAATGAATGTTAAACAGTCAGCCATGAATTATACTTACAAAAGTTATTGATCTGCATAACTTAGTTTTTAATTTATCAAAGAACATTCATTAATATGCTTTTTTATTTTTAAATTCCTTTTGGTTGATATGTTTTTTTATATATTCATATTCTTACACTATATCGCGGCCCGAAACTTATATAGCTACGCTTATCACACTACAAGTAGTCGCCATATTGAACAGTGTATGGGATATGTTTGAAATCGCGATGAAAGGCTTTGCCAATCGGTGTAGGGTACTTAACGATTGTTGTCCAGAATGCGCAAGACGAGTAAGTCTCAAATCGTATACCTAGTAAGGTATACGATTCGTACTTTTTTATGTTGACACCAAGTGACGGGACGAACAAGTCGGGCGCCTGGTGGTGAGCGACATGTCTGTCCATAACAATTGCAACGCCACTCAGAGCTTTAAATCACAAAGATGTGAGGGACACTGTCACTGCGCCCGTCACTACGAGACATAAGTTGACAAGTCTCATATGCCTGTAATTGCAGGGAGGCTCCGCTTGTGCAGCCCATATTCACATTGTCAAAATAAAATATTTTGCAAATGTATGTCGCGTAAATTGGAATGTAATTTAAAATGCAGTTAAAGTAATAACTTTTGTAAGTATAGTTTAAATATTAATTTTAGATATGTTTGTGTTTGAGTTTACTATCTCAGACGAACAAGTCGTGTGGCTGATGGTAAACTACACGCCTGTCCATAACAGCTGCAGTGCTACTCAGAGCTTTAAATCGCAAAGATCTGAGATATAAGTTGAGAAGTCTCAGGTGCCTGTAATTACACTAGCACCCTTAGGGCACGTTTATTTGACACAAATTTCATCACGCTCACGCCGTGTGGCGACCGTGTGCCCGCCACGCAGCGACCGTTGTCATGCAAAATACGCTCTATTTATTTAGTTTTTACGTTTTGACTTAAATGAGCGTCCCGGCTGCGTGAGAGCGGCTGGCTTGTCTTTGGTGTACGTGGCAGCCATGCCGCGGCGCGCGGTACAGTGCGACGACGCGGCTTCCGCGCGTTTACCCTTCCAAACCGGAACGCAGTAATGCTCACATTACTGCTTGGCGGCAAAAGTAGGTAAGGTGGCAGTATTTCCCTGGACGAACTCTTTCTCAAGGAGCTTCTACTGCTACCAAAAATTTTGGAAAATATAGGAAAACGAAGTGCTGGGAAGTTTATCTTCGCTATGCTTACTATCTATTTTCTAATTAAAAACTTACGTTTTAAAACTAACCTCGTCTATACTACACGCAGTACAATTTTCTGTCGAACGTGCTCGTTAAAATATTGTATCAAATGGCCCTCGAAATGGACACCTCCCATAATTTTTTACAACCAAATTACACAGCCCTGTGACGCCGCGTTATTTTTAACGACTTCTACGCACCGGAAAGGTGACATTAAAACACAATACGTACATCACGTCGAGTTTATAAAACTGCCAGTCTGCAGATAAATTCTTTGTACATTATGGAATGGTCTCCCTCGCTGAACTATATTCTTTGCGCTATGACATGGGGTTCTTCAATAAGCGAGTCAACAGGGCTGTCGAAGGCATCCAACGGAAAAACAGCTCTTCTGATACTTTGATTTAAATTTTTACACATTTTTTAATTTTTACTACGAGACTTAATCATGTATAAAACATATTTTAATTACTTCGACGTTTCGAACGTATTGCAACATCCATAGTCTCGAAGGAACTGAAGAGGCGGGTGTCAACATTTTCTAGTCGTGCGAGTTTTTACTACCTGAGAAATAGCCGAGCATTTGCTGAAATTAGGGTGAAACCACTAGATTGAGTTTCATAATCACAATATCCTTTCTATAGAACGTTATCACTATAGTAGAATCGTACGTGAAGCTATTGAAATTAAAAAAACACCGTAATTTCAAGCGAGAAGACGGTTTTAAGCTTTCATCATCGTAAGATCTAATTATCAGCAAATGTAAACGACGTCAAATATCGCCTGACAAGTCGCCGGATGTCGTGAGTATTGTGTGTCGGTCTAGTGACAACCCTAGAGCATAAATAAATAATGAAAATCAAGTGCGGGCAGTTAGATTTAATTATAAAATATGTTTAAACATGATTAAGTCCCGAATTAAAAATTAAAAACTGTTCTGATATCGCAGATCGCCGTAGGCGACAATAAACACCATCAAGTGGCACGTTTACTCGTTTGCTCGTTTATATCCTACTTTACATTAAAAAAAAGACATTTGACTTTAGCCAGACAGCTTTTATACAGTATGACGGGCGATGCTCCAGTGGCTATTTACGGAGAAACCATCTTCCATAATTGCGGCGGTTTAGAAATGAAAATGTCCTCAAGGGAACAATATTTGTTTTTTTAAATTTATTAGGTTCGTCAACAGTTCTGTACCTACAATGAACACTACGCCAACAAATTTTTGGACCTTCAGTTTTTTATTTTGTTTTTTTTTTCTTTATTATTTTTTCACAATATTCGGGGAGCATAATAATAGTAAATAAATATGGCTTATACGTGTTATGTATCCAGATTTGCATAACACACATACCTAAAACGTCAGTTCAATGCACTTGCATTCGCGCACCCCGGAACGCGCGCCCTGTGCATTGCAACGTAACCGATGCAAAACTCGTCATTTTAATTATAATTATGAGACACTTTTCGGCCCAACGTTCCTAACATCGGACGTAGACTAAATTCCTTTAGTTAAGATCTTTTTCGTATAAGTACTTTTAGACCTAACGTACCTAACTTCGTACGTTCTTAAAATGATTTAGTTTAAGAAATACCTTTGTGGAAATTTAATATAGTTATTCATCATATTTTCTCGTCTTTTCTTCATCTCCACTGCGGCCACCCTATAAAATTTACGGCATAATATAATAAATATGCCATAATATTAGTAAAATCACAAAAAATAAATAGTGTTCATTATAGGTATCGAGTTGTTACATATCAATGACATGTTCAATTTACATATTTATGTGTATTTTCAGCGACTTCAAAAAAAAGGAGGTTCTCAATGCGACTGCATGTTTTTTTTTGTATGTATGTTACGTAATACCCATTGTGAATCGACTTTAATGATCCTTTTTAGTTTGAAAGAGGGTACCTCAGGAGTAGTCCCATTTCAATTTGAAGAAGATATTCCACCTCTAAGGGTGGCAAACTAGGGGATGAATGACTTTTGACGGTTTTTTTAGTATTCTATACTGAGATTATTGCCAGATACGTTTAGATACGTTTTTTATAGTGACAAATTAAATACATTGCATAGAGCATGATAATTTTAATATTTTAAGCACTATAAAGTCGAATGCAAATATATGAACAACAGAAAACAATAAAAACAGAAAAATAAAAAAATATTAAAAAATGTTAATATCGAGTTCTTAGGTTTTCGCGATTGTTACACATAGGAAATGAAACTATTTTTCCGGATTTATATCGCTTATATTTGTTTTTTCAAACAAAGAAAATATCCAATAAGATCCAATTTACTATGAAACAAGAGAATTGTGGTACTTTAGCTTTCTTAAATATTTTAATTAAAAGAAATCCTAATAACACCTTAGGCCATACTGTATTTCGAAAGAAAACCCATACAGATAGGTACCTCAATGGTAATTCCCATCACCATCCTAGCCAGTTAGCTACCGTGGGCAAATTTTTGTTTCAGAGAGCACATGGTGACTGCGACAGTAATCATCTGGCGCAGGGGAACTTCAGCATATAAAGCAAGTTCTACATGCGAATAAGTTGAAGATTCCACGCCAATGCCGCAGGTCCCGTGTGAAACCACCAACAGTCGCGCGAAGACCTGCCATTTTACTTTACGTGAGAGGTGTTACAGACAAGATCGGAATAGTCCTCAGTCGTGCATCTATTTCAAGCCCCTGAGGAAGATTTCTCAGTTCCTGAGACCCGTGAAATGTAACATCCCCTTACAGGAAGCACGAGTTTACAAACTTGACTGTGAGTGTGGTCTCTCTTATATTGGACAAACGAAGCGAAGTATTTGTACCCGCGTCAAAGAACATATAACTGTTGTCAAAAACCGTTGCGTAAACAAATCTGCAGTCTGCGAACATATCACGGATAAACCTACACATTCAATGAAGTTTGACAAACCCCAGGTCCTTGCAAAAGAAGTCCGCTATCTACCCAGAATGCTGCGAGGGGCTATTGAAATTAAAAAACATCCTAATTTCTACAGGAAGACGGTTTCTCCGTACCACCAGTTTGGGAACCTCTGATGAAAAATCCCAAACAGACATAAGACTGCAGTGCTAATTAATATGTTTTAATTTATTCCAATTACTGTTATTAATTAACAATAAATCGAACTTAATAAAAATTCATTCAATAAAATAATTTGTAAAACGTAATGTAGAGTAAAAAGAATATTTCTTTGTAAAATTAAAAATAAGGTATTTATTTAATAACTTTTGTAAGTATAGTGAAAAAATAGTGTGGTTTGCATTAATATTAGACATAACTGGTTGATGACTGTTCCACCTCAGTCAACCGTGACCATGGGACCTGTAAAGGGCCCGTCGGTTTGTTTAAAAAAAGTAATATACGCGTTTTAAATCCGGAAAAATAGTTTCATTTCCTATAAAATAATAATAGTTATAGACGAGATATTATCTTATTTACTTGTTAGTTATTGCTTCGCGGAGACCGACTAGCGATATACTGCTCATTGTGTAATCTGGACAGACGGGAGACATATGAGTTTAGGTCTAGTTTAGTTCGTCTAAATGGTGGCGACATAAGGGCAATAATCTTTTGATGAGGTTATCTACGCAGAATGGCGTTGCTGTTAAGAATCTATACAACCTCAAATGGCTTTGATTGATTTCGCATAACAGTGAAAGTTTTGCATCAATCACTTGGGAAAAAACATATAGTAAAATTGATGATGATTATCATTGACTTACAAATAAATGGACGACGGGTCTAATACAAAAACCACGAAAAAAATGTCCCAAGTCAACCTATTCGAAATTTAAATTGTAATGTCATCGCAGTATCGCGCTGTCAGTAGAACAAATGAAGACTAAAGCGGAGTGTCGCGCTCTGTATACGATTTTAGCGCCTTACAAGTGCGGACACTTTTTAGCGCGGACCCGACGTCCATATAATTGTAAGTCAATGATGATTATAATACAGTGTGAAAACACGATTCCTGAAAATTTTGACGATAGAAAAAAACATACTTAACTCGAAATTTTACAAGAAAACCGCCGTGTTCAATAAGAATATAAATACCAATTATTATTTTTTATATCAAGTGAACTAAATAGAACACATAAGTATATATTTTCCGAATGTCCTTAATTTCGTTTGTGAAAACATTTATTGTGAAACAATACCACTGTCTCCGCTGCTCGTCCCAACCAAAATAACGGACAATCAATTTTGTTATTTAAAATTTAGTGTAATAAACTTAAATCCAAAAGATCTCTGCGTTTTGCAAGCGACACCATTTTAAACATTTTCAGTTTCGTTTTATAAGAGCGTATAATCAGTTTATTGCGTGCACTTAACTTATACACACGTAACTTCCATACATTTAACTGCGGATGTATATCGCGAATGATATATTTTCATTAGGATACCCTTCAAGGCTATTCCAGATAATCAAGAATAGCCCCCTTTAAACAGTCGCGCGTGGTCAGGAGCGTACAGGATTGCGCATGGGAACACCTGCACGCGCAATCGTGGGCATTAACCAGGGGGCGTACCATAACCTTTCCAAAAATAATCTTATTTATTTAAGATTTACCAACATTTGAGTACATTGTTACAATTATAGGAACTTATGCTAGCAAAAAAAAAAAAATTACAAACTAAATGCATCAAACAATTACAGGTAAATACCACTTGCAATTTTTACATGATGGACAATGCAATTGACAACTTGAAACTACATCAAGTTAATAACAACAACAGTACCTAAATAAAAAATAATTTAAAAAAAATACAAGTAAGGACGCAATGAAATATTGGATTACAACAAGAACATCATAATTGTAGGAAATATTTGTTAAGTAAAAAAGTAACTACGGGGGTAAAAATGTATATTTAATTGTAATTAATTGGGAGTTATTATAATAGAGCCAATTTTGTTAGGTGAGTCATTGTGAATATCTAGTCGGTCACTATATACATTTACCAATTTGCACAGTCTGGAGATGGGAGAATTTGAACCGAACACTGTTTTTCGAAGCGGTGGAGATAGCGGAGTTACTTTATTCCGAGGGTATCTTACTGGGACAATTATGTTAAATTTACTTAGTAATTGAGGGCACTCGATTTTATGGGTAAATATTTCAACCATGTACTATACATGTATTGTACCATGACGAACTTGTCAACCAAGTAATGTATTATTGCTAAAGTGATTGAAAGAACGAATGATTTCCCAATATTGTCTATTCCTTACTAAAAATAGGAAAGAGATAACGTTATGTGAACTGTGTAATGCCATCTCTTTCTTTTTTGATGTTCCGAATTGTCTTATCGAAGTATAATGTTTAAGTACTTAATGATTCCGAGAATTTTGACTGTTAAAAAAAAGAAAAGTATGTAATAATAAAATCTATTAAAATTACGTTGTTTTCAATAATTATTGCGCATTTTCATGAAGAAAAATAAATAAAACAAGCTAAGTCTTAATAGTCACGTGAATTCGGGTCTATAGTCTAGTAACAATTTTTAGTTTCGCCAAGGAGCAGATAGATGGCGCTGTAATAATTTTACGAAATAAACATCGCCTATTTTTATTTAATGAGAAATTATTTCCCATGTGCTATTAAATAAAAAATAAACAAAATATTGAAGAGACATATGTAAATAAATGAGTTCAACTTAACTTTTAATCATTACAAATCAATATTAAGACAATAAGACTGAAAATAATATTGTTTCCATTGCATCCGTGTAACTATTTGAAGATTGCAAAATTTGATATAAGAGCAATATTACTTAATGTTAAAGTCGCGTTATAGTACGAACTGAGTGAACGAATAGCGACAAAGCTGCCAATAAAACATCATAGTTTTAACATCACAATAAGCTTACTTTTAGCGCGTTATTTATTTATGGTACGAAAAGTTAATGTAAGGTTAAAGTAATATTGTTTTAAGTTGTTGTGGTAGGCCCCCAGGATTGCGCGATGGAAAGTCTGCAAGCGCAATCGTGCGCGATTACCTGTTTGAATTTTTTAAAGCTAACGTTCTTTCGCGCGCGATTGTTCGTGTTTGTTTTTTGTTTCAACGGAAAGAGCGTTCGTGTGAAGGATGGAGAACTGCATGAAATTGGAGCGTGTTGGAGTGCGCAATTGCACGTGTGACTGAAGAGCGCAATCGCGCGGTCTTTCCGTTTTCCTTCCAACGTCATTACACGCGCGCTCAATCGTGCACGATTACTGTATCACGCGTGATAGAATGTCTGTTTAAAACCCGCTTACGTCTATCGGCGTGATTTGCAGTGCCACTCAGAACTTTAAATTGCAGAGGTCTGAGGGGCACTGCCCGTCACCCTGACACATAATTAAGTTGACAAGTCTCATGTGCCTTAAGCTCACATTACTGCTTGGCGGCAGAAATAGTTAGGTTTTCCTCTAATTCCAAGCTTTTCAAATTTGGAACATAAATCGAGCTGTGGATACTGTGTCAAAGGCCTTTGCCAGGTCAATAAATATCGCCACGCATTTTTCATGATTGTCTAGAGCTTTAACAACATGATTAGTAAGATCGTGAACTGCGTCATCGGTAGACTTGGCGTTCCGAAAACCGAATTGTCTATCAGACAGGAGATTATTTGATTCAAGACAATTTTCAAGACGTATGTTAATTTTTTTGTCTAATATTTTAGGCAAGATGGGCAAAATCGATATAGGACGATAATAATACTATATATATGTATATATATATGATAGTACTATGTGCACGTACTTTAGTGTTAGCATTAACCACCCTTATAATTCCGCCATAAGGTTATGTATTCAACGGCACAAGTACAAATTAGTGGACCTAATAAAACTGGATCGAGAATTATAGTACATATTGACTCATTTAGGTCGCAATTATAGTCCGTCAGGTCTACATATAAACGGGAAAATATATTGTAAGAAAACTGAAAAGGTTACAAAGGTCTTAGCACATACTTAATTTTCCTATTTGGTTTAATATGTCTACAATCGAACACAGTCAATTTACTGTCTTCTCAAATACTAAACCCTGTAGGTATAATCTTCGGTAAATCCGTAGAATCTTAAAAAAATGACGACACGTATCACACGAACGGATATCAATTAAATTATAGTACTATTTCCTATACTTCAATTTTCATGGTCGTTCAAGTTTTATGGAAACAGCGAATGTTGTTATAGAATATAATCTTTAAACCTGTTAAACGGCACTTTAAATATGAACCTTATATCAGAACACTAAAGGAGAATTTTAGTCGATTAGTTGTGTAAGTTAAGATGTTCTACAACAACATCCAAAAATTCTAATATAGGATGTCACCGTGCGAACACAACCAAACATTAACCTTATACCTAAATAGTTAAAGCAAATTTTAATTGCAATAGCGAACTAATAATAATGCCAAAGAATAGAATGAAATAAGGTTAACAACTTTCGTCAAACATAGTTCCAAAGTTTTTGAAATTTGGATTCTCTGTGTATTTTATTTGTAATTGCTGTATAAATGTTTCTTTCTTTCTTCCTTTTATCCAAAGCTAAAACCTTAGAAAACAGCAATTTAGCAATTTTTTTCGTGTACATTGTACGTGTATATACCACTGAACACTGGGAATTTGCGGTTCTTTTTAAGTACAGAATTCAGTCAAGTACGTGAGATGGATGAGCGAGGGGCGAAAGTTATTATGGTCGTATATAGTACACAATAGAAGCGGATGAAAGCAAGTAAAATTCAACTTGACTTGGTAAAGTATAATAATTATACAGTATGATATTTAAAATAATTATATACATAGAAGGAGGAAATGAGTGCAAGCCGAGAGTCACATCATAAACAGAGGCATATATGCAGTAACAGTAGAGCTACTTGTGAAAGAGCTTGTCCAGGGAAGTACCTTACCTATTTCTGCCGCCAAGCAGTAATATAAACGTTACAGCGTTTCGGTTTCGAAAGGTAAGGCGAAATTACAGGCACATGGGAGTTGTTAACTTATGTCTCAAGGTGACGGATGCAGAGGCAGTACCCCGCAGATATTTGAGATTAAAAGCTCTGGGTGGCACTGCAACTGTCATGGACAGAAGTGTCGCTTTCCACCAGGTCTACAACTTGCTCGTGCCGCCACTTGGTATCATAAAAAACTATATTTGCAGCTAAGCGATATTCAAATTCAAATTCAAATTCAAATTCAAAATAATCTTTATTTCATAGGTAAGCATTATTACACTTGAAATCGTCACAATGGTTAAACTCTACCGCTCATTCGTAAGGCAGATTCCCCAGAGAAGAATGAGCAAGAAACTCTAGGGGTTGCTCTTTGTAAATAACATTTACAATATTTTTTTATTTGAAACATCAGATTGAGACTACCTCCATGAGCTAAACGGGTTACTACCACGGATTTTTGTCATCCAAGTACGCAGAAGTTGTATAATAACCTTTAGTATAAAGTTTTTGTTTCACTATAGTTTTAAACCTCGTGAAAGGCAAATTTTGTATATCAACCGGAATCTTGTTATAGAAGCGTATACATTGCCCCTTAAATGATTGTTTGACTTTGTGAAGACGACTATCAAGAAAAGCTAGATTATTTTTATTCCTCGTATTAATGTTATGTCTGTCACTATTTTTCATAAAGAAATTACTATTCCTTTTAACATAAATTATATTTTCATAAATGTATTGTGAGGCTAGTGTAAGAATGTTAATTTCCTTAAACTTGTCTCTCAAAGATACTTTGGGGCCCAGATTGTAAATTGCCCTAACTGCACGTTTCTGCAGGACAAAGATTCTATTGATATCGGCGGCATTACCCCAAAGCAAAATGCTGTATGTCATTAGACTGTGAAAGTAGCTGAAGTAAACCAATCTAGCGGTTTCGACGTCTGAAAGTTTCCTTATTTTTTTAATCGCGTACACTGCAGAGCTGAGCCGTTTTGACAACTTACTTATATGGGGACCCCATTGCAATTTAGCATCTAACGTTATACCTAGAAATACAACTGTATCCACAAGATTCAATTTTTCGTTTCTAACTACAATGTTTGTAACCGTCTCTCTAACATTGGGTAATGTAAATTTCACACAATTTGTTTTTTTCTCATTAAGAAGTAGGTTATTAACAGCAAACCAATCAACTACTTTAGATATAGCATTGTTCACATCGTCATAGGAACATTGGTGCCTTTTAACTTTAAATAATAAGGAAGTATCATCAGCAAACAATACTATCTCATGTTTTATACCCTCCATAAGGCTAGGTAAATCATTAATATAAACTAAAAACAAAAATGGGCCTAGAATTGAACCTTGAGGGATACCCATGCTAATTACAGACCCTGACGATCTCGTACCGTTAACATCGACCCTCTGTACCCTACCACGCAAATACGATTTAAGAAGGTCGAGATCACGTCCCGCCACACCATAATGGCGAAGTTTCCTGACCAGTGTATCATGGTGCACACTATCAAAAGCCTTGGAAAGGTCACAGAATACACCAATAGCATCATGTGAGTCTTCCCATGCATCAAATATATGATTAATCAACTCTACACCAGCGTCGGTTGTAGAGCGACCCCGAGTGAAACCAAATTGTTTAGGAGACATTAAATTATTACTATAAAAATGTGCACACATCTGATTTAGAATAATTTTTTCAAATATTTTACTGAGAGTTGGTAGTATTGATATAGGTCTGAAATTGGTGGGGTCAGAAATACTACCAGATTTGAAAAGTGGAATAACTTTACTTTGCTTCATGAGGTCAGGAAAGACACCATCATCAACACATTTATTAAAGACACAGGCTAAGTAAGGCGCAATACAATCAACTATAGAACTAATTACTCTGACTGAAAGACCATCAAGATCAGCAGTATTTTTTATATTTATAGACTTAAAGGCTTTAACAATATCGTTTGGAAATACATGACGGAACCTTAAATTAGTGATACTAACTGCATTATTTTCTTTTAGTAAGGATTCAGCGGCCGTGGGAGATGAATTTAACGAATTAGTAGTCAAAATTGGAATGTCGGTAAAAAAATTTTCAAATATTTTAGCAACTTCTGCGTCTGTGTTTACAATTTTGTCAGTCATTAAATCTTAGATGAAATAATGTAAGCATTACGGTTTTGAAGGGTAAGGGTACTAGTGAAACTACAGGAGGCGTGTTGTCGCTAGGTATTATTAAAAAAAAGTCCTGAATCTGATGGTAAGCGACACGCCTGTCCATAGCAATTGCAGCATCACTCAGAGCTTTAAATCGCAAAGATCTGTGCGGCACTGTCACTGCGCCCGTCACCCTGAGACATAAGTTCATAAGTAACATGTTCAAAACCGAAACGCAGTAATGCTTACATTACTGCTTGGTGGCAGAAATAGGCAAGCCAGTAGTAGTAGTTCCCTCGACGAACTTTTTTACAAGGAGCTCTATCACTACTAAACTACCAGCTACTCCAACCATATTAAATCATGCAGAAAACCGCGCAAATAAGCATTTGTAACTGCCACTTAAAGGGCTCGCTAAAGATGGGGAAATTAAGCAGGTCCGAATAAGTCTTTAGAAGGAGAGATACCCCACGGCATCACTCATCCCGCTGTCGGAATACCTCCCTCCTAGGCATGATCTACCTTGGCAAACCTGGAAGTCCCTAAATAGGCTGCGAACCTAAGTCGGCCGAAGGAAGAAGTGCATACATGGGTGGGGTTACAGCTCGGAGAGCGCATGTCCGTGTGGTGTCTCTCCCCAGACAAGGGTACATCTTTTGTCCTGCCCTGCATGTCCCTACACCTGCACACGGGAAGACCTGTACAACGCCACTAATAATGTTATCTCAGTCGCTAAGTACAGGTCCTCACAAATATAAGCATCAGAGACGACACGCCAAGAAGAAAAACGGCAAGGGGGATCGCTACCAAATAATTTCACCCGCACAATTCACTTAAACAAGTTACAATGTCGACGTAACAATTTCGGATCAGTTGAAAGCTACATAGTAAGGTCTCAGTGTAATGAATCACATAATCAAAAATCAATTCGTCCGGGCTTCTCGAGTTAACGGTCCAACGGTTTGGGTCGACTGTTAAATCACGCGTGAAATTGTCTCGATTGCCATTGTATTTGTTTTGGAATGTAAGTACATTTTGTATTAGGTATATTTTTGTTTAACAAATAATTAGTACCATTTTTTTAACCGACTTTAAAAAGAAGAGGATGTTCTCAAATCGGCTGTATGTTTTTTTTTGTATGTAGGTATGTTACGCGATAACTCCGCCAATTGTGAACCGATTTTGATGATTCTCTTTTTTATCGAGTTCTTGGGTTTTCGCAATTGTTACACATAGGTAATAAAACTATTTTTCCGGATTTCAGTCTTTTCTTTTTTTGTTGGAAAGAGAGTACCTCTGAAGTACTCCCATTTAAACTTGAAGAAAATATTCGACCTCTAAGAGTGGCAAATTAGGGGATGAATGACTTTTGAGATCGGTTTTTGGTACTCTGTACTGAGGTTAGGTTATACTTCATCATGTTTAGGGTGAGGCCAGACGAGCGTAATCTTGTGAGTCACCTAATTTACGCTGCATTCATCATCATCGTCAACTCATTTTTATATGTCATACTGCTGGGTAGGGGTCTCCTCTCAGGGGTGGGTATAGGCTCCCAAACTTTTTGGCTCACCGCCCTTAGGTAAAATAAAAAAAAATCAACGCCCACCACCACAAAAAATAAATGAAAACACGTATTTTTTGCATTAAGGAAGATGCCACACAGGCATTGCGTTGTCGCAACTGCGTTGTACTACATATTGCCTTTTCAAAGCATATTCCCAGACCCTATACACGTGCATCCTATGGAGCAAATACACTAAAAAAGCATACAGTGCCTTGCGTGTCCAATACAACAACGCCCTCAGGGGACTGTTAGGGTTGCCTCGACACTGTAGTACCTCAGGAATGTTCGCAGAGGCTAGAATTGATAGTTTTCAGGCAGTCGTTCGGAAGAGAGTGACATCCCTGTTGGCCAGAGTGAGGGGCAGCACCACCAGTCTTTTTAAGGTGGTAGCAGAGGGGATGGACAGCTCAATCCTTAAGTATTGGATGTCCATCCTTATTCATGAAAATGAAGACTTTGCTTTCTACTAAAATAGTCGTAAGTACCTACTAACACCATATGGCCTTGTAACTGTCTGAAATAAATAAGTTTCATGTCATTCCATATAAATCAGAACGACATGCCACACGGAAAACAGCGCTTCGACGGTAAGTACCTATTTCTGCCGACAAGCAGTAATATTAGCATTACTGTGTTCCGGTTTTGAAGGGTAAGGGTGCTGGTGAAATTACAGGCACATGGGGTTTGTCAACTTATGTTGTTGTTAGTACTCAGGGTGTCGGGAGCAGTGGCAGTGCCTTCAGATCTTAGCAATTTAAAGAACTGAGCAGCACTGCAACTGTTATGGATAGGCGTGTAGCTTACCATCAGGCGCACGACTTGTTCGTCCCGTCACTTTGTATTATAAAAAAAAGTTTATATAGATAATTCAGGTTTTTTTTCAAATTCAGTAGCATCCCCTGAATAGGCTCCTATCGCCCCCTAGGATTCTGCCACCACTTTGGGAAATGGTTTAGGTCCACCACGTTAGCCCAATACGGGTTGGAGGCTTCGCACGTTTCCCTAGAATTATAAACGTTCTGTGTCGTGCAGCTTTAATCACGATACGCTTTTCTTCACCGAAAAGCTTATAGTAAATTTTAAATTAAATTTCGCACATAAATTCCGAAAACCCATAGCCTCGCTTTGAGAGGCGGTAGGTCTAACCATTAGGCTACCACGGCTGCCGAGTACCGCACAAAACTTTATTTAACAATATTTCAACAAATATGGAAAGTTTAAAATATTAAATTGCCGTTATTACATTCTGGCCACTTCAAACAGAAATAAAGTTTTTTGAGTATCATATTGAAATTAGGAACTTTTCAAATATAATCGCAAATATTTCATTTGTTTTTGTTATGATTCACTTTGTACTCACTTTGAACTCAGACACGAGTACTGCGGCGTGCATATTAAATTTTTTTTTTTAATTAAAAAAATATAATTGTTACTAATTAATATATGTATATAATAATTTAGGCATGAATTTCATTACACCACACATTCATAAAAAATAAAAACAAAAAATTAAATAAGTAAATAAAATAAAAAAGTCGTTGAAAGACCAAGTACAAAGACACGACGAAAGCACATAGAAAAATTCGTGAGGTTCGTTGGTTCGTTCCGTGGCTTAGTTGGTATAGCGTCTGGCACGGTATGCAAGAAGACGTCGGTTCGAATCCGACCGGATCGAAGGAATTTTTTCTGAGTGTTTTTTCTGAGTGTTCGATCTTTGTATTAATAATTATAACAAACTAGTGGAGTAATTTCACAAAAAATAATTGAATATCAATTCAATAAAAATTTAATTAAAAAATTAAATGTTTTGACAACAATATCGATTATAGATTTCGAACAGTATTCAGAATCACTTTGCCTCGTCTTCTCAATAGTCGTCATTTGTATTTTTATTTGCACTAGTTTTTAAGCTTTTGTATATAACTTTTATCCATATACAACATGTTGAAGAAACTATGTGCTTACTTTTTAATATTATGTTTACGTGCTGATTAATCATGCTGTATGTAGATATGTAAGAGTGGTTGCACACGGCGAATTTTAGCTGCGATACAAACGCCTATAAATCCCAAGTGTAGCAATGCAATCGCTCGTTTGTATCGATGCAGTGGCGCGCTTGCATCGCGTTTGCATCGCTGCGTAAAATCGCGCGCATGTGTAAAGGTAGATTAGCGACTGCATCGCGTTTGCATCGCCTTTGCATTGCATCTGCATCTGCATCGCTGCTAAAAGTCGCCATGTGCAACCGCTCTTAGGTTTACATCCTGGATTAAAACCATAAACTGTAACATTGATTGGAGTAACATTGAACGTATATAAATAAATGAAAGATACTAGTTAAATTTATTTTCATGTACTCTAAGGGAATTCACAATGATAACACCGTGCGTTATTTGCTATGTACATATTTCGTAATAATTTTAGCGAGTATTTAATTTCTTTTTCTTTTGATTTTGTTATGGATTTAACGTAAGAATTGACATATGAATTTGTACACTATCGCATTCGTTATAACTGTAATGGTAGACGTAAAGTTTCAAATAATTAATAAATAAAATGTCAATATGTTATTAAATGAAAATTCAAATACGACTAAAATTGGGAACATTAAAAACTAATTACAGTAGTAGCGTTTTGAAAAAAATGTTGCACAAGTTCATTCTTGGATTTATTTAGTCTTTCTGTAAAATACAATTACCTAATTGACGCATTACTAGCACGAACTACAGAACAAAATATTTAACTCATTTTAAGTAGCGCTGCTTCTAGGTAATGTAACTATATTTTTCGGATTTAGATCCGGAAAAATCGTATATTTTAAACTTTTTTTTTTATTATTTATATTTATATTGTTTAATCGTATGTTTTAAACAAAATATTCGTTTGAAAAAACAAATACAATCAAATCAATCACTTTAGATAAAAAAAAAGAGTAATTACCTACCAATGTACAGCAATTGCGACAACCTCGATAAATACTAGGTACTGTATACAAAACTTTGCCCCGAAACTAACTTCATAAAGGTTTATTGACTAAGTTACTAAGATCTTTGTAGGAAATTCTTATACTCATTAAGATTGTTTGCGCACAGAGGGATTTCGGATCGGGTTTTCATATCAAACGTCCTATGAAAATCAATATAATTTGGTCACAATTAACTCCCTCCATGGCCGAATAGTGACCATGCTGAACTGCCACGCAGAGATCCCGGGTTCGATTCCCGGGCCAATATGCTGTTGATTCTTATTTATGGAAAAGCAGGTAGGCGGCGACTACACAGAAAGCACCTGGAAATCCCACTGTAAAGCCTGTAGCTATTTTTTGAGACCCATATAGAGAAACGGAGTACCTCGTATTAGCATTATATTTACTCTGATATTTAGTTTTACGGTAAACGCTGTTACTGTCATTAACGGGTTAAAAGTAAAATATTTCACGTTTTCCGAATTAAACCCTTAGCCCATTTCATAATAACATTTAAGGCATCGATGAAACTGCGAAAAACCTGTCAGTAACTTAACTAACAAAAATTTGAACTTAAGTGTTAGAAAGAAGTTTAACAATAAAAACAGCGAAAAATTCACGAACTTTACGGAAAAGCTTTAGAAAAGTTTCTCTTTTAGGGCCAAAAAGGGCCAACTGATTCCCGGCTGTATTATTCACGTTCGTCAGCAGAATAGATAACCTGGTTTCCAGAAAGAACATTCCACTGAAGCGAATGCAAATCATTCATAAGACCCTACGTGTTAAATTATAATTTTAATTGTACATATCACAAAAATAACATTACGCACACACTTAGGCACATACTCATAACAGGGCCACTAGTTCGAGGTTACGCGTTAAGTGCCAGTGCAAGCGCTCAGACAAGTCTTTATTTACAATACAATCCTTATTCAACCCCTGTATTTGGTTCCGTATGACTATGACGACTGCACACGGCGGGTAACAACATTTTCACCTCTCTGTGCGCGTACATTAGGTTCCTTTTTCCTCGTAGTGAACGCCTCGTGTCATTAGTCAAATTTAATGGGCTATTATACCGTAGGTATTTTCGATTTCATATGAGAGTGATATATCTGTTACGTAGTCACTATTAAGTAATCTGTGCTCATAGCCCCGCTCTAGGGAAACCCATGTCGTGGGTGTCGTGCTATAATAATCGTATACAAAAATTGTGCGTCTCATTTTCACTTGCGGTAATTGACATGTATCCCTACTTACACTCATTGGGTACATTTGATAACAGATTTTATTAATACGGAAAAGCTATCATGGAATACGTCATGGTTATAGCATATACCTATGGTTATTCAATCTACATATTCTGTAATATAAAAAGTTCATATAGTAGCAGTAGAGGTCCTTGTGGGAGTTCATTAAAAGAAGTACTGCCACCTTACCTATTTCTGTCGCCAAGCAGTAATCTCAGCATTACTGTGTTCCGGTTTTGAAGGGTAGGGGTGCTAGTGAAATTACAGGCACATGGGACTTCTCAACTGATGTCTCAGGGTGACCTTCAAGATCTTTGTAATTTAAAGAACTAAGTGGCACTGTAACTGTTATGGACAGGCGTGCAGCTTACCATAGCCGCACGACTTGATCGTCCCGTCACTTGATGTTATAAAAAATTCCAGACATTACTGTCATAAGTAACAACTAAAAGTTAATGAGATGGGAATATGTCACCAAATTTACCATTAATTATGTTGTGTACATAAATCATTGGTAAATGCTACGCCGGGTCGGGGTGTTTAAATGTAACTCCTTGCGTTTGTTTTTATAATACCAAGTGACAAGACGGACAAATCGTGCGCCTGGTGGTAAGCGACACGTCTATTCATAACACTTGTAGTGCCATTCAGAGGTTTAAATTGCAAGGATCTTAAGGATACTGCCATGATTCCATCACCCTGAGACATAAGTTGACAAGTCCCATGTGCCTTTAATTTCACCAGCGCCTTACTTTTCCAAACCAGAACGCAGTAATGCTCACTAATCGGTTAGGTGGAAGTACTTCCCTAGACGAACTCTTTCACATGAAGCTGTACTGCTACTAAAAAGTCAAAAGCATTTTTAGGAACCGCCGTTGGACATTGTCAATTGTATACGGGAAACCAGATCGATGAACAATATTCAAGCACGCTGCGTACACAGTATGATCCAAGATTACCTAACTTTTAATGATTTGATGGTGCGGAAAATTAATCCCAGCAAATTGTAAGCCTTATTGACATCATGTTAATAACGTTGTCTGAATGACAAGGCGAAGTAATTATTTACGATAAGACACATAGGTTGTGTATTGAAACTTAACGGTGGTGACAGTAAGATCATTGTATAATGAGAAGACAAGTATGGTAACTCCATACAAATGTAGCAGTGTACGAACGCATACATACGCATAATTCACGATGAACTCGCAATGTACAGCTCGGGTCATCGTACGCGCCAATGTTTAAAAAATTACATTAAATAGACGTGTTTATGGTTGTTGGAACGACTGTGCTTCAAATTGAGTAATGTTCAACATTTCACTTCATTGGCGTGTCAACTACATCTAGTGCGCCCGAAGTATACTTCCAAGCATGCTACTCGATATCGCGACGACCAGCCATCCCTGAGTGATATAATCGATTAGTCTTTCTGAATGTAGATCAGACCTGTTTTGCCAAAATATCATCTTTTTCATGACCAAATATGATCATAACGGGAAGATTTCCGGTTTTTGTAGCAGTAGAGTTCGCCCAGGGAAGTACTGCCACCTTACCTATTTCTGCCACCAAGCAGTAGTGCGAACAGTACTGCATTCCGGTTTGGAAGGGGGTGCTGATGAAATTACAGGCAAATCCCATGATTTGTCCAGGGAAGTACTGTCAACTTATCGCTTTCTACCGCCAAACAGTAATGTGTACTGTGTACCGGTTTTGAAGGGTAAGGGCGCTGGTGAAATTACAGCCACATGTGTCTTGTCAACTTATATCTCAGGGTGACGAGTGCAATGACAGTGTCCTTAAGATTTTTGCGATTTGAAGCTCTGAGCGGCACTCCAACTATTATGGATAGGCGTGTCGCTGACCATTTAAGCATGGCTACCGACTCTCATCCCCGAGCCCCAATTCGAGAGTCCGCGATTACTACATTACACTGATTCTAGTTAGATGTAGTTGTCATGTGCACGCTTCTTTTCTGCTGTATAAGTTCCTGTTTTAGTATTTACTTACGTCATGGTGTCTGTGAATATCTGTGTGCCCCATTTTATCACCAATGAATACCCATAGTGCTCCACCGACTGACTTATTTCATTTCGCCTGGTCATAATTTCTGTTTAATAATTATACCCCCATAGGTTCCTATAACAGAGATACCAATCCGTGACGCTGGTATAAAAATATGAATACGTTACGGCCTTTTTCAATATAGCACGAGAATAGCGTAATGAACACCTTCATTTCTTCGAATTATGTTTACAACCTGTACAACTAAAATAATAATGTGACAACCCTACGCTCCGAGTGAAGTGTAGGCATTTACGCGCTGAACAGGCGGGAGTTGCCCTACTGTTTTAATTATGCTATCATAAGACGCAGTTTAGAGCTTTCAAACCACATTACAGCGGCAAAAATAGTCGCCTGTTACGCCTGTCACAACCATTGAATACGTAGGATTATGATCTGGTTTCCACCATAACCACAATGCAAGCGCTGGCTGCAATGTTGTCGATATTATTGACACGTTGGAGCGAGCCGTTGAAAGCAAATTAGTGCTCGCCCACTTTGTCACTAACATGTGGTTGTGGTTTGGTTTGAAAATGGAACGTATGGACGGGGCCTACGGATACAATACCTCACATTAAGGCTCAACTCACACTGGCACAGAGTCGAAGTGTGGCGACGCGTCATGTTTGTCGTCTATAGTATATTCATCTCTATTTTCCCATTATTAAGGTACAAATTCGTCCATTATTTCACGATAAGATGACGATGAGACACACGCTGCCATCTTATTTGTCAGTATACAAGCAGACATTTCTTTTTATAATACACTGCAACATGAAAGATGAGTTATTTATCACACACCACGACTAGAGATGTAATGTGACCTTCAAGTTATATGTATGTGTCTGAGAAATTTGACCCAGCAAATTTCACACACGTCCAATTGACTTATGTAGCAAACCACACTCTGTTCAGATTGTAGACGTATAAAAGTAGGGCTAAGGAACTGTACGTTAATAAAACTGGATATGCTAGGTATAATAAACATAACGACATTTTCAAATTTACTAAAAGCTTTAATGATTAATTTGTGTATGCATAAGTTATAAACAGTATTTTGATAGGTCTTTCATATCGTTATTATGAAAGTTATCACATTTAGTAGCAGTAGAGCTTCTTGTGAAAGATTCGTCTAAGGAAGTACTGCCACTTTACCTATTTCTGCTGCCAACAGTAATGTGAGCATTATTGCGTTCCGGTTTTGAAGGTTAAGGGTGCTGCTGAAATTACAGGCACATGGGACTTGTTAACTTATGTCTCAGGGTGACGGGCGCAGTGGCAGTGCCCCTAAGATTATTGCGTTTTTAAAGCTTTGAGTGGCACTGTAACTGTCATGGACAGGCGTGTCGCTTACCACCAGAAGCACAACTTGTTTATTTTGACATTTAGTATTAATAAAATAAAAAACTAATCGTTATGTTAACATGTCTTAGTAATCACAATTATTTAATGTGAAAATATTACGTCTTATTTTGACCATTGTTACAACAATTGACCATTGTACTCGAGCATGTCTAGCATTTCACGGTCACTTATAGGATTCGACGGTTAATTTTTATATATAGCCACCTCTCACAAGGGACCTATGTAATATTTACATTTAATAATTAGTAATAAGCGTATAGCTAGCTAAAAGAAATAAGACGAGCATGTCTTGAAGTTTCTTATTTTATATTATTGTAATAAATTTTTGTTTACCATTAAAAGAGACGAGGCTTCTTTATTTGCTACTGCCAGAACAAAATGGATGATGTCTCCAAGGGAGTGATCCTTCTTCCTTGTCTGTATATTCGATGCAATGTTTTGGAAATAATCTCGTTTACACGGCCACAAGGAGAAAATGAAGCTATGTATACGGGAATTTCTTTGAAGGTAGATTTATACAAATTGTTTGCTTCTAAGTTTGAATGATGATTGCAAGAAAAAAAATTAAATAAGTTGCGTCTTATAAAATGAAACCTCGTAAGTGGGAAGTTTTAGTGCCTATTTTTCCTTTTAATGTTTTGTTTATGAAATGAAAAAATAAAATACAGGCGGTGTGACGTTGTAATCAACCGTTGGTAAAAATCAATTTATTTTTATTGTTTCCTTGCTCAAATCGTTGACACAGGCTTTCACAGAATATATTATGTAAAACACTCCTGTCACTCAAATTTACTCAACCGTAAAGTCCATTATCGCCAAAGTGTAGCGAAGAAGAGCTGTATTTCAGGAGCCAATTATGTTTCGTAATTTGGATGTCAAGGTAACGAAAAATTATTATTTTGCGCTTGTTTAGTTTTTTTACTCCGTTCGTTTGATCCGTTTTGGGGGTCTACTCTAGTTCTCCATCCAAATAAGTCAAATAAGTAATACTCGATTAAATTAAAACACAATGTCATGTATGTAGCTTCATTCGCATCATGGGTCTTTTAATTAGGTCGAGTATTACTTATTTGATAGTAATTGTTTCAGACAGATGTCGAACAGAGAACAAGAGTACAGGTGCGTTACCATGAATTCTTATTACAGTTCAGTATAGGTTCGTAACGACAAAAAAGCGGGATGTTGATATATACCTCATGTAGCGCTGTCTCACGACGATTCGTTTTAGGTCCTAAACTGAATCCTAATAAGAGTTCATGGTAAGGCCACCAGGGCCAGCCACGAAAAAATAAGAAAGAGATTCTTTTTTCAGAAAATTAAAAAATGTTTTTCAGAGTTATATTGTCTCTTGTCAGGCGCCTGATGGTAAGCGACGCACCTGTCCATAACAGTTGCAGTGCCACTCAGAGCTATAAATCGCAAAAATCTGAGGTGCACTGCCACTGCGCCTATCACCTTTTGTGTTGTTATCAAGTTGACAAATCCCATGTGCATGTAATTTCACCAGCACCCTTACGGCGCGTGTACACGCTAAGAAATTCGTCGTATCTGCAACAGAAAAGACGAGAATGGCCTTGTACACGACAAGAATTTTGTCGGATCTAGCCACGAAAATATTTCGTGTCTGTTGCAGACAAAAAAATGATGAGTATGTACACGATACGAGTGCTTTCGTTCAGATGTATGTAGGGTAAACGTATCAGTGCACTTCCAGGTAGGTAGCTGTCGTTTTACTACCGACTGTGTGAAGAAACATGTTAACTACTAATAAAAGAAAAGATGATTGCAAATTATATGTATGGAATAATAAATATTTCTCTCCACGCCTCAAAAGTACGTCGTTTATCTTTATAAATCTCTAAGGTTTTGTCCCACAATACGGGTCGTTCCTCTACTAAACTTATAAATAAATCATGCATTTTATTAGTCGCAATGAAATTAGTGGTGCAACAATGGTACTTTGCGAAATCAGTCCACGCTCATAAACGTTCGTTTACTGACAATGCGCCCTTTGCAATAGCGGCAGAGCGCGTCGCGTCGGGGGTAGACAAGATTTTTATCTTGTCCGGCGCACAGTTCGTGTGTAGAAACGACACGAATTTTTGCATAAACTTAAGACCACGCCAGACGCCAGGTTCTTAAGTTTATTATGGTTTTGCCTTCCTAAGCCTGGTAGTATATTTATGTTGGTGTTTGTGTGCTTTGTATTTTTTTGTTCTATAAAACGTTATTTTTATTTTTTGGTTGCCAGCAACTAAGGTGTACGAAATACAACATACTTACTTAGGTTTTGCTTGTATTTTTTTTAATTTCCGTGCATTTGTCAAGTACAATTGAATAGAAATATATTGTTTAACGTATTTTTAATTTGAATTTATTTTGTCGTTGCTTGTTAACCGTTAGAATAATTTAAATGTATGTAGTTTTTAGTAACGCTTACATTGTTAGTACAGTCGGCCACTTTTATATAATATAGTTTAAAAGGTATTATTAGTACACATCAGTTGAATTTTTTTTTGCTTTCTGCTTATTGTATGTATTATTATTATTATTTTTGTTTTTGTTCTTTTATATCATTTTAGTTGATTTGATTACAACCATGACGTTATTAAATGATAGTTTTTAAATTGTAACAGACGGAGTAGTTGCTCTGCTTTTACCTGTTCAACATTTAATTTTACCATCTCTAAAAAGATAACAATTTTTAGATTATTTTTACCATTATAATTTTTTTTCTTCGAATTGGAACTTAAGTTTATTTTTGATAATGTATGTCTTATCCGTGAAATTTACGTCTCTACAATTGGCTTTTGTCTATTAGCAACCCTGCTGGTCGTTTGGCTCGTTGGGAAGTACGGTTGTCAGCATTTAACTTTGTCTTATACAGAGTTCTGACAATGTTCTTTCGATGCCTTACCAGTTAGTAGTAGTTACTAACTTAGTTACTAACAACAGTTAGTGCCATTAGTATTTCCAACTCTTATTTGGACTCTAAAGATACTTGGTACAAAAATATGTATTTAGGTTGACTTAAATGATTCCTGAAGTTTTCCAAATTTCACAACTAAAAACATACTTTATTTAAAAAATAATTAACATGAGTTAACGACAGAATTCTCATGGAAGGAAGTCGTTCCTACTGAATTCCGTGAGAAGGATATTATTTACACGTCCTCGCTCCCCTTGGGGTTATCAGGCAAGCCGCTGTCCCGCTACCGCTTGGACGACGGGTACTCCGAAATCTATCTTAGCGAGAGACGCACGCGCATTTCCTTAATAATAGCGTTTTCGTATGCGGTCTCCGCGAAGTACATTTTTTTTGTAATTTAAAGTAATTAAATCTTTAGTGTTTTTAAGCCGACTTGTTTGGGTCCGAGGTTCCCGGTACCTCATTACCGTTCTCCGCGTCGGCTGGCCTGAGCCCAGAGAACGACACCGTACCCCGGACGTCTATTCGGCGGACGCTGTTAACCCGCACCCCGGACTTCATTTCGGCGGACGGATCTAGTCCTGTTCCGGTTCATTCAACCCCGGACGTTACTTCGGCGGAACAGCCAGGGGAGTATCAGCTGCTGGTCGTAGGAAGGCAAAAAGTGCAGTGAATAACTGTTGGGTTTTAAAAGAACCGCGCCCAAATAAATTTGTATACAAGGGTAGTTCCTTCTTTTACTTAGAACTCCCCCCGGCGGCTTTTCTTAGCGTATAGACGCGCCCTTACCCTTTTAAACCGGAACGCAGTAATACTCACATCTGCTTGGCGGCACAAGTAGGTAAGGTGGCAGTACTTCCCTGGACGAACTCTTTCACAAGGAGATCTACTGCTACTAAATGGTGGGCGTCATAGAGGAGCACCGAAAATATGCAAACTGGTCAAAAACTTTCTGATTTTCTAAATGTATTTATGGCAAGTTTAATTTGTAGTATATCGATTAAGACACTGTGTCGTTTTCTTTCAAATTCAAATTCAAATTCAAATACTTTGTTGCGTATCATGTTGTACAAATGTTGTTATGAATCAAACATGAACCCAGGAGGCGCTGCAATGTTAAAACTTTAATTTATTTTATTTACATGGAAAAAATAAATAAAATTGGTTCATATTAAATTAAATATTAAAAATTAAATTTAATTACAAAATAATTAAATACAATAGAATTAGGCAAATGAAATATATTAAATAAATTATAAAATTAAAATTAAATTTAACTACGTATATTATTATGGAAAATTGATTGAAAAAAACTCCAAAAATAAACATTAACAGTCGTGACACTAATAAAATTCTAAATTAGTTATTTGAATATTTTCAAGTCAATAAAAACAATTTGGAATAAGGTACAATTAGATCATCGGCCATTGCTCCAATATACGTCCTGAATCAAATACGCTAGATAAATTAAAATTAAATTACTCATGACATAAAATCTAATTCATATCAGAGTATTTTCGAAGAAAGCGTCAATTTCAAATCAGTTAACTGAATTTGAAACATGAAAGGCTGAGACAACGATATTAAACAGTTCTAAAGAGGCTTACTTGAATATTTATGACAGTCCAAATTTCTTTAGAGAAATTACGCATTTCGTTTTACGTGGGCGGCAAATGTACAGAAAGTTAATGATCATTGTATAAAACACATTGTTAAACCCCAGGGAAGTATAGGACTAATCGAAGGTTCCTCAAAAAATTCAGCAAACTCTTTTGAAAGAAAACTTAAGAGGCGTTCGTTAGAATATACTCTTTGTTATGGCGGAATGGAAGAGTTCCTTTCTTTCATCAATCAGTGGTATCGAAATCAAAGGCACGAAGAAAAGAAAATTGTGTTTTTTTTTCTAAATTAGAATATTTTTGTGAATTGTAAAAACAGAAGCTCGGTATTTTTTTAAATCATAAAATACGATACTCACACATTCAGCCGTGACCATGGGACTGGTAAAGAACCGAAATCCTGGGTTTGTTAAAAAAAATCGCGAATTTAGCCGCTAAGAAAGGAAAAAACTTAAAATCAATTTTATTATAATGTAAGGCAATTTACTTATGTCTCTATCATTCAAGTAGTAAAAAGTAACAATGAGTTTTTTTACAAGAAGTAACATTAGTTGTTATTTCTAGTTTAGAAAGAAAATTAATGCTACGGCAAAAATCAACTTAAATCAAATACATAGATCTGCTACGAGCATATAAATATAGAGCAATTGATAAGATCTGCTGAGTCGATCTGGTAGCACAGTCTCAGTAAGAGCGGTAGCCACGCGGATGCAAGAGACCCTTGTTCGAGTCCAGTATACATATAATAAAGCATACACTTATTGCCCCGTACTGGTACCCGCGATACACCACTATACATCGCGGGTACCATGGCCACACACACAGACAATCACAAATTACTGGGTGTAACTCACAAGAGAAGTAACGTATGAAACATACAGAGAGCGGGCGCGAATCGGGTCGGGACCGCGGCGGGCCTAATTCCGTGTATTTATATCATCGAATAGATAACCAAAAGTGGAGACGAAATGTCATTTAATTTGTTTGATAACAATTCTGCCAAATCATTACTTCGCTCCAATTGGCCAGCCCGAACTCGAAACAATTGACGGGTGTCGTGAATTGTTTCATTTCAAATCGACCAGTTTAATTTGAACTTTGCGATAATGGACAATATTTGCAAAATTACATATTTAATATCTAATTAACAATGAAATGCAAATCAGTTTGTTTTGTAATTAGATGTTTTGCTATTTTTCCTACACCACCAAATGGAATAGCTCCCATTGTTAGAGATATTACCTTTATTACAACAAATACAAAATATTTTTTTGAATACATAGGGCGCACTATTAGTTTTCGGTACTGGCCACGTACATAAACAATATTTAAAAAGTAATTACAACATTTAAAAATGGAACTCTTTGGCTGTAGAATACAGTATGTCTCATCTAACTGTCACTTGTTTTTACATTGTGGCATCATTGTATAGATTGGTTGTCTACATCACCATGGATTTAACTCGTGAAAATTTTCGAAGTATGATTATTATACGACTTTAAGTGTAATTTAAAAGCTCAGCGGAGCTTCGCTCGGCTTCAGACTAATTTTGGCGATGAAGCACCATGCAAGACGACTATTATAGTTGGTTTGCAGAATTCAAACGCGGTCGTGTGAATCTCAGTGACGAATTTCGTGATGGTCGCCCGTCCACTGCTGGAAACAACAAAAATATCGATGCTGTGTGCCGTATGATCAAAACAGACAGTCATATGACATACCATGAGATTAGATCATAGCCATAGGCATGAGTTAAATACAACCAATACTACACAAACATTTGGGTGTGAAAAAGCTGTGCCCTCGGTGGATCCCACACAATTTGACTGAGGCTCAAAAAACGGATCGCGTCACTTGGTGCAATGCCATGCTTACTAGGCCTAATGAAGGGGCGTCAAATTTGGTGTGGAACATAGTAACAGGTGACGAAACATGGATTTATATTTACGATCCCAAAACAAAGCCGCAATCGAGCGTAAGGGTCTTTCGAGATAAGCCGAAACCAACCAAAGTGGCGCGCGTGCAAAGTACCCCTAAGCAGATAATTGCTTCTTTTTTTAATAAAACTGGACACGACTACTGTACTGTTGCTTTGGAAAATCGTTGTACCGTGAATAGTGATTAGTACACGACTATTTGTTTGCCGGAAGTTATTGACAAACTCGGTAAGAATTACCGGAAACGCCGTATCGTCTTGCATCACGATAATGCCAGTTCTCACACGGCCAGACACACAAATGAATTTTTGAAGGTGAACAACGTTGACCACAGTCCCGACCTGGCACCTTGTGACTTTTATTTATTTCCAAAAATTAAGAACCAGTTACGCGGTCAACGATTTTCTTCACCTGAAGAGGCTGTCGAAGAGTATGAAAAATATGTTTCAGTTGTGTGTTGTATTTCAGTTTTCTAATTTGTGATTTCAGCGCAAACGGGAGTTTATATTTAAAAGTGATATAAGGTCTATTTACCTGATGAGTTGCCAGGGATGGAGGGCCCTTATTTCGTCTCTATTTCTGGGTATATACTCGATTATTTATATGGACGAAAACACATTGAATGCGGGCGCGTGCTCTCTACCCGCACCCGCTTTCTGTGTATTTTACGCTTTAAATGTATACCGAGCCTTATCCGGAGCGACATTTTTACCTGAACATTTTATCCGCTCACGCGATTCATGCGTCTCTGGAAGCATACCACACCTAGAGGTGCCGGTGATGATTTTATACCGATTTATCGGATATCGAAGTTATAACAGGTAAAAGAACTAATACTAATTGCTATTTCGGTAACTACTCTAGCAAACCATAAAGTTTTTAATGCCTGGGTCTGTCATTTAAAAAAATAAACAACTTCAAAAATACGTCACGACAATCGTGTGTGTTATTGTTTGGGCTGGTGATGTCGGTGTTTATTTATTGAAAACATACCGTAAGTTGCGTTTTTAAGTTTACTCTGAATATAAATGTTTATAAGCTATACTTTAAGGAGTAATTTCATGGTAAAGGTTAGAACCACTCAAACGGAATATTATCATATTTACCCAAGTACACCAAAAATTTCATTAGTGCATTTTAAATGCAGGATTTGCGGTGTATTACTGCATTTTATTTGAGATGTTTTTGTTGTAGTACGGAGGGTATTTATTTAGCAATGCAGAATAATAATTTTTATTTATAAAAACATGTATTTAAACTGAATCCTTTTCTAATTTGCGAAACCAAATAGCCGCCATTTTGCGGTAGGATGAGCGCATCGCGTGAGCGGTTATATTGCAAATGATATTTTAAACTATAACGGACCAGGACGCATCGACATTTGCCGCCAAAATTACATGAAACAGAAATTATAGCAAAAGCCAAATTTATCAGCTAACTGCTGTTTTTTTTATATTTTAGTGTAACCGACGGAATCAATATTAAAAAATCGTAACGTTAGCGACCCCACTTTTTATCGCAACAGACATACCTGGTACATAGTAGTTTTCACTACCTCAGTGGCCGAACAGTTACCATGCTGGACTGCCACACAGAAGTCCCGGGTTCGATTCCCGTGCCGGGAGAAATATTTGTATGGCCTACATTTATTTCTCTCGTGGGTTCTCAAAGGTGTAATTTGAGGTTGTATAATGTGTGTGCCCATGGCACCCGCGATACATGGATTCCCTAGTGCGGGGTTATGAGTGTGTGCGTTGTTATATTATTATTATTATACCACAATTTCGCCGTTTACTAAGTGGTAAAAAAAAATTGTCGCATATTTTTAATCGTGTGTTAGCATCCATTGTTTAAAAAAAAATCTACGTGTTACACAATCAATTACGAAATTCATTATTATTATAAAATTCAATGTAGTATTACATTTATATGTCGGAATATTTAAAAAATCCCTCTCCTTTAAAATTGGTTTTTAGTCGCTTACATTAAAGTCGGCGGTAATGGCTCGATATTTTTCCCAGCCCAAGAATCGAACTCGCGACCTATGCGTGGCAGGCCAGTATGGTGACCGTTCGGCCTCGGAGGCAGAGTATCAATAAAAATAACAAACTAATTGAACATTTTCACAAAAATGTTTCACAAAAACAATAATTGGTGGTAAAAGTATAACTATATTTAAAAAAAATAAGAAAACATTTTTTCAACATTTTTCAAAGTCGCTACACAACAAGCCAAATGGTGGTCGAAGACGACAAACGATATTCAAATTGAAATACTGGGGAGAGATATTCAAATCGAGATATGCGATCGTCAAATTCCGCGCACTGAATTTAAAGCAGTATTATTAAAACATACTTTAATTGCCGTTCCCGAGAATTATTCTAAAATTGAATAAACTTTAATTTTTACTAAATTCTTAACCTTATTTAAATGATAATCACATTCCATATAATCACACATACCGTCTTTAAGGCTAAACATTGAGTGTTGTATTCTAGGCTCTACTCGATGAGTAGAACTACTGGCTGAGTGAATATGGCTTTCTATTTAGAATGTGTTTAAAAAAATAGAATAGAGAAAAGAACATCTTGGCAGATCTAGAAATAGCCTCTATAAGAGAACATGTAAAAAAGTATAATAAATATCAAGTTTTGAAGATTACCCCAGTTTATATTTATAAAGTACCTCTAGCTACGCAACCTAAGCTACGCCTCAGGTTACACTATATAACCAGAAATAGAGACGAAATAAGGGCCATATATTTCTGGTAACACATTAGCGATACAGCTCTTAAAAATATCAACTCCAGTTTGCACTGAAATATAGACAGACCTGTGTGTACGTCTCCGCATATTCTAAAAAATATTCTGTATTTATTGTAATAAAGAAAATATCTCTAACAATACCGTGCTGTTCTATTCGGTGGTGTAGGAAAAACAGCAAAACATCTAATTACAAAGCAAACGGAATCACATTTCATCGGTAATTAAATATTAAATATGTAATTTTGCAATTTTCGTCCATTATAGCAAAGCTCAAGTTAACTGGTCGTTTTGAAGTGAAACAGTTGACTACACCCATTGACGACACCCGTCAATTGTTTCGAATTCGACTGGCCAATAGGACCGCAGTAGTCACAGTAATGATATGGCAGAATAGTTTTCAAACAAATTAAATGACATTTCGTCTCTATTTCTGGTTACATACTCGATGAAGCTAAATGACTCACGCGCGCAACCACACACGCACACAAATACACATGCTGACAATTACAATTACATTTCTTTTTTATTTATTTTTCATAATATCAAGTGACGGAATGAACAAGAAAGAACTGCCTCCGTGGCCGAACGGTTACCATGCCGGACTGCCACGCAGAGGTCCCAGGTTCGATTCCCGGGCCGGGAGAAATGTTTGTATGGCCTACATTTATTTCTCTCGTGAGTTTGGGTGTAATTTGTGGTTGTCTATGTGTGTGTCCATGGCACCCGCGACACAGGGTTTCCCTAGTGCGGGGCTATGTTGAGTGTGTGCGTTATTTATTATTATTTATTATTATAGTCATGCGCCTGATGGTAAGCTACACGCCTGTCCATAACTGTTGCAGTGCCACTCAGAGTCTTAAATCGCAAACGTCTGAGGGACACTGCCACTGCGCCCGTCACTCTGAGACATAAGTTGATAAGTCCCATGTGCCTGTAATTTCACCAGCACCTTTCAAAACCGGAATACATTAACTGTCATTACTGCTTGGCGGCAGAAATAGATAAGGTGGCATTACTTCCCTGGACGAACTCGTTCACAAGAAGCTTTACTGCTACTGAATTCGCTTGATGTATCCCACTGCTGGGCAAAAGCCTTCCCCTGATTCATTGATGTAATTAGGAAATGATAATCTTAATATTATATTGTCTGGAATCTCATTGTAAAAACGTACACAGTTTCCCATAAAATTATCGTTAACTTTATTAAACGAAATCGTGGTACCATGAGTTTGGACTTAGTAAGGTTACTAAGGTTAATATTATGGATATATTTTATGGGCATACAAAATATTTGAGTAAATGTGCCGTGATGTCACAGTCATGATACCAGCCTCCTTAAACTTTTCTCAGAGAAATCCGAGAACCTAAACGGTACACACAATGAGTCGCTGGTTTTTGTAACACAAATATGGTTTGCATATCTGCCGATTCACTCCACATGAGAATTATTATATAGAATGATATACTACGGAAGTAGGTAACTAAAGTATGCTAGTCTAGCAGTACCAACTTCGGTAAGCTCACATATTCCGCGGACTGCGTATGCAGCGGAGCTTAATCTGCTGGTCAGGGAAGATTAGATTTCGTTAATACTGACAAATTGTAAAGGAAAATTTAATAAGTGAGAGACAACCCTATAGGGAGCACTTAGGTGAGTCCTTACAGTCTACCACCTAAGTACCCTAAAATCCTATAAAGCCTTAGCCCTGGTACATATTATATAAATGTAATACATAAATAGTCAGAGATGTGTGCACCGTGAGACCTTTTCGCTACAGATGCATGGTGGGAAGGAAATAAGGGCGTACTGGGAATGGTTTTCTTAGTGTTGGACAAGCAGGCTCACAAGACCGATTTACTGATAACGAAAAGTATCTTGGCAGCAGTGAGAGGATGTTGGCAGGATATAATTTAGATTCGACTGCTTTTGAAAGATTTTATTTTTGTAGGTTTTGGATTCTGTCCCACTGAGGATAATTCTGCTAGTGTCCGGGTAGTAGTCCCTATCTATCGACCCGAGAGATAGGGTATTCCGCAGAGACTACGGACTCGACGGCAAGACCAGGGTACAGCGGGTGTACGGGCCAAGCCCTCCGCCAGTGATACGCCTTCACGGGCGTCTCTGGTGGACCCGAACTTGGGTATGAACTCGCTGGGGTTTGTGGTGAGCTGCAGAGACGGGCATGTTTATCTACCTCGATTGCATACGATCGGGGCGTCTGTCTCGTGCGCAGCTGGCGCGTCTTAGTAGCGGTCTAGTTAAGGGCCTGAAGCGGGGAGACGAGCGGGGCACGTGGTTGCCCTTTAAGTTGGAAGCTATGTCCGGACATTGTCACAGGATACTGCGCCTGGCATCTCCGGCACTCGGCCAGAGAGTTATCGGTCCCTCCAGCCGCTTACATTATTGGGAATTGGAGAGACGTCATTTTTCGGCGTCGGAAAGTGAGCGAGGCTTGCACCTCCGCCACCAATGAGGAGATTTGGTAGTCGACTTAGAGTCGGCGGCTCAGCGGTGGCAACCGTTGACGCAGATCTCCGGCTCCGGTACCTATCTGGAAAATAGAGAGTGTGCTATACGTGTACCCGGGGCGGGTCACCTTACAGAGACCCGGATGTAGTCCGTGCGAACGGACTGAAGGGATTAGGACCTGACTTAGATGGTGGTCCGATCGCACAGGTCATAGTGTCCCGCATAACTAAGAGGTTGATATGGAGGGGCACTATGAACAAAACTTACGAGTATGTAGAAAGATAAGGGACTGTTCAGGTAAGGGACAGTGTCAGTGAAGAAAATTCAAATTTGAAAGATGAATCCTATTTAAAAAATAATAGCTATTACATGGCTATTAATAAACTTTCGCTTTGAATACTAACATTTCAAAAGGCGAATAAACGCTATTACATTATTTAATAAGTATTTGTACACCTTTGCGGCTGACAACGCTTGACCACGGCCAGTGCCAGTATAATGTAAATAGTGTAAGTAACGTAAACAGTAAATTTTAGCTAGTTATAAATTACATAAAATGTTTACTCACACGATATGCTTTTTTTTTCTATAAAAACGGAGTGTTACAAACGTGTAAAATGCCGTTGAAACACGATCTTACCGTCTAGCTTCGGGCTGCTCGTCTGTAGTGTAACTGTGTAAGTGGAAAGTTCAATGGTTGCTTGAAATAGCATGTTTTACACGCTTATTGTTAAAATATCTACCTCTTCTTGTTATTCCTGAAAACGTCTTCCATTATCGAATTATCCAGTTTTGTACCAAAATATTTCGCAATACGATTTATTTAAGTAGGTACTTACAAACAGATAGCGGTCTGTCTTTTGTCTAAATGACGCCTGCTGGTATTTTATATCGAAGAGGGTCCATCAAGTTTGCTCCGGTTTTTCTTATAGGGGCTAGGTTTCATTTATTTGTATTATATGCTATAGCAGTAGTTGTTATTCCGTATATATGGTTCATTTAAATATTAAAGCTCTTATGTAAAAATTGACGCGTAGTTAACAACTGTTTTGAATAAACAATATCTAGGTACTTACTTGTATGAGTTTTATTTAGTGTAGTGATTATACGGCGTAGATGTTGACGTGTTAGACACTCGTATAATACCTATATTGCGATTTGTACTAAACAAATTCTTTTCAGTTCGAAATCAGTAAATAACCTGTAGTAGTAGGTACATTATTGTTTTCAATATCAATACCCATGTAATGTTTCTATTTTCTATACAAATAATTAGATAAATATCTTGGGCAAAGTACCGTTTTAAAAATAACATTATTACATAATGATTGAGTTGTTTATCTTTCCTTTCATTCGGTTCATGGTACAAAAATCACCGTAAAACATTTCCTTGTAGTTTACATAGATCACATCCCAGGATACACCTATTAAATAGCATTTTGTTCAATGTTTACTTACCTATTTACTTTTGACATCGCAATAACGACGTGACGATCTACAAAGAACTGAGCGTCCATTAAGTGAAGTTCGGAATTAGGACACGATAATGAGGTAAGACTTCTGGCTCACATTAAACAGCTGGAATCTATCGGATTTCCTTTGGAACCATCAAGACTGCAGTTCATTACTTATGACTTTGCGGAAAAATTAGGGTTACCACATAGATTCAATGTTGAAAAGAAGCATGCAGGTTGGGACTGGCTTCAAGGATGCTTGAAGCGACACCCAGATATATATAAAAGAAAAGCAGAAGGCTTATCGCTTGCAAGAGCTAACGGTATGAATCGACAGGAAGTCAGTAACTATTTTGAAGTGTTGTTGAAGTTATTGACTGATAACGATTTGCTTGGTAAACCAGAAAGAGTTTACAATATGGATGAGAGTGGCATTCATGTCAATAATAAAGCTGGACACGTTCTTGCTAGCAAAGGCGCTAAGTGCGTGATTACTGTAACTAGCACTGAGAAAGGTGAAAATATATCTTTGATTGCGTGTTGCAATGCCAAGGGTACTTTTCTTCCACCCGTTTTGATAATGAAGGGAAAGTACAAAAAGCCTGAATTTTCTGAGGGTCTACCGCCTGGCTGAGATGTGTACATGAATCAGAAATCATCCTATATCAACGCTGACCTATTCTTCAATTGGATTAAGAACCATTTCATTCCACGAAAGCCAAACGGTAAGATCCTATTGATTTTAGATGGCCATTCGTCTCATTCAAATTCTTTTGAAATGCTACAACTGGCTAAGGAAAATGACGTAATTATCCTTTGTTTACCAAGTCATACTACTCAGAGTCTCCAACCAATGGACAAAGCCTTTTTTAAACCATTTAAAAGTTACTTAGCCAAAGAAATCACTACTTGGTTCATTAACAACAAAGGGAGACCTTTGAGTCGACACCTTATTTGGTCTGGCAAATGATTGGTAATGCTTGGTACAAGTCTGCAACACCAGCAATTGGCGTTTCAGGATTTAAAGCGGCAGGGATATACCCCTACGATCCAAATGCTATTCCTGAATACTTTTTCAGAATTTCTGATGCATCACACGTGACATGATGCATCACACGTGACGTGACACGATGACACGTGCTCTTCTTTTCAAATCCGCAGCTCATGTCTGATCCGAATATGAATAATGATTCAACTCATCTTTCTTTGCCCAGTACATCCACAATGTATCATGATCAGTTAACCACTTCACAAGAAGTTGTATCACAAAAAGAAACACCAACTAAGACTTTACAAATAGTCACTCCACTACATACCATTCATGAAAAAGTAAGCAAGAGGAAACAAAACGTCTAAACTATCATACAAAAAAGAAAAGTGATTGGATTCTGCAGTGCTCTAACTGGTTACACGAAGATTGTACCTTGTTCCCGGAAAAATGCAATAAGTGCGGTGCCAAAACTAAAGGCAAAGAGAAGGGAAAAAAGACTGGAAAATGAGAGGTTTTATTGGGGCACATTAGACAGAAGTATCCGTGAAATGTGCCCCACTCATCATTTTATAAATGTGATCTCAGTTATTTTTAATTATATTTAAGAAGATTTTTTAATTTTTTATAATGCAAATGGAGCCAAAGGTTAAGACTGATTACATAATAAACATGTTTTGATTACATACAGCTTTTCATTTAAATTTTTGGAGTGGTGGGGCACGTTTGCCTGGTTTACCCTACATAAAAAAATACTGTCCAATTCAGAACCTCCTCCTTTTTTTTAATTAAAAGTCTAATTTCTGAACGTTTCACTGATTTTACCGTGAGACTCAGACATTAATTAAACTAATGGGTAACTCACATACTTGAGTCGAATTTTTAATCGACACGCTTCAAGCCAGTCCGTATCCTTAATCATGAGATTCCACGGTAGTGACTCGACGGTAACTGCGCGTACGCAGTCGATCTGAGTAACCGGGCTGGCCTTTGGCGCGTAGTTTCCATCGATTCACTGATGGTAAATGAAAATGTAAAAAAAGAGTGATTAACTTTCCTTGTGATTTTGGCGTGTTAAGAATATTGTGTGCGGTGGTGTCTTCACTAAGGGCTCTTACACATAAACAAAGTCCTAACTTGACATTCGCGGAATCATCGATTGTATCAATGGAGCTATAATACTTTAAAAAACAAAAAGTCATTATATTATTCGAAAATTTTTAAAAGTGGACTTTTATTGTAAAATATTTATAAAAGTAAAATTACACTTTTTGCCCTTAATCATTTTGAAGAAATAAATTTAAAAGACGGATAATGATGTATGATATTGCTCCTCGCTTTTCTAGAACCATTCGAATTTCGAATTTTAGCAAATCACATAACTTACACCCGTATTTATGAACAAAGATAAGTCCGACTTAAGCATAAAAAAGTCTCAAGTGCGACTTAAGTCAATAATTGGTATTTATGAACTATTTTTATATCTTAATTCGGTCTCAAGATCGAGCTAAGCTGCACGTGTATAAAACCAGTCTTTAGCTGTTTTAAGTCTTATTTGGAAATATTTTAACATTTTTATCACAGGTTATTTGCGTTTTCTCTCGAGTTGCTCTGACATTTTTTAATTTTATGTACCTATTTACCTACCGTTTTGTTTTGGTTTATAAATTTGTATTAAAATATTTTAAAATGAACGACTTTGATGCCTTCATGGCTAATTATCTGGAGAACGAAGATGATTACCGGGTGTAAGAGCACCTCACCTAAAAGATATCTGAGGGATCCTGGCAATATCTTGGTATTACTGGATGACGAACAGTTTCTCAGCCGATACAGGAATGAAAACTCGATGTGTACCTATTTTTCTCATTAAGTGGGAAAGTAATGTAAAGTACAAACTATTTGATATTTATGAATATTATAAAAGATTCAAGTACCACTGTGGGGTAAACTGCACCACGAGGCCAATCCACTCGATACTAATACTAAATAGTTCACAATGTCAAAATACTTCTATAAATCTTTGTAACAATAACGAAAAAATAAATATCAAAGTTATAGGTTTATAAGAACCCAATTATGTACCTAGCTACAAAGGAACACGTCCAGACAGAAAAACACCAGTTTTGTTTACTGCTATCGACTTGTTTTGGTTTCTCATTTCACATAGATTCCGTGAAGTGCAACGGAACCTGCATATTCTGTTCCTGAATTCACTAGGTGTGAACCACGGAAATGTGGTCTGTGGTTTGAACCCAAGAAGTTTCTATTTCTATACAAATAGTTCAATAGTTCTAACGACAGAGTGATGCGGTATAATATAAGAACTGGAATCATTTTCCAAGTCTTTCGCTAAAGAAATGTATCCCTTTTCTAAATAGTCGCGGATAATTTCATCATATTGTTGATGAATAACATTATTTTGTTTAATTACTTTCCAAGGAATTATATCTGCGTGTCGCGGTGGATAACGAATCGCTTAACTCAAGCGGATCGCGACAAAACGGTAGCGGAACAACATACCGACCGAGATCATCTCTAGTAGTTTGTTGCGTATACATTTGTTCACACACCTTATATTCAGTAGACAGAAGCTTGCGGATGGGAACCTCTTCGATTTCCCAAAATTTAGAAAGGAGAGTATCAACATTGTCAGTTGTGGTGAAGAATGTTTGTACAGAAGACGACTGAGCATCTACTGTATTAGCGGATCCGGAAATGACATATCCGAAGACAGTTTCAATCGCGTCGGGTAAATCAGATGGCCCGATAATGCGATTATTTTTCATTATACACTTTACGAAATTTTCAGCGCCCAGCAGTAAATCAATTTAACCCGGCAAGTACCAATGACTGTCACTGAATTGAATGTCCTGTAAATAATCTAATAAAGTGGTATCTATTTGACAAGCAGGAAGATTGCCAGATATTTTATGAATGACCAATGCTTGCAAGTTTAACGAAAAAGACTGATCAAATCGCGAAAACAGCGGGAGATTTGACGTTCCCTTTATAGACTGAGAACTTTCTCCAATACCATGCACTGACATATTTTTATTGCCAGGTTAAGTTTCAACCCCAACGTACGTAAACAGCGTGACGTAATAAAATGATTCTGAGAACCTATATCAACCAGAACTCTTAAATCGCCGCGATTACCAAAGGCATCTAATACTTGTACAGTTGCAGTTCCTAACAATACTGTCTTATGCGAGGCTTAATGCGAGTGCCCGGGAAACCTACAGCATTATTATTATTAGTGTGCGGAAGGCCTGGAGAAACAGCAGAGGGGTCATGTTGAACCGAAGACGGCGCGGAGTTGATATGTGGACGTACTGGCTGCGCGGCATGGACGGCCGCGGCTGAAGGCGTGAGTTGTACAGCTGGGAGCGGTGCGGGAGGTCTTGGTTGACCTTTATTAACATTACAGTAATATCCCTGATTAAAAACATTTGGGCACTCAATCAAGCTGCGGCACATTTGGCTATGATGGGCCTTACTGCAATGTCTGCAAGTAGAGTTCGACTTACACGTCGATAAAGTATGACGCAGACATAAATAGTTCACACAACCATTACACTTTTTAATTATATTATATTTTTCTATTGGCGATAATTTCAATGCGAACCATTAATACAAATTGGCATATTTGTTACTTTTACAATAATTGCAAATGGGGTTGTTACTGTTATTTACTAAAAACGTTTGCATATGCGTAAGATGCGTGCGTGGCGCGGGGGTTGGATGGCTTCGTTGAACATGGTTACCTGCGTATGGATGCGACGTTGACGTGATTGTAGTAGTACGTTGTAATAGTTTTGTTTGGTCGCAAATAAATGAAACAAATTCGTCATATTTAGGAAACACGTCGCTGCTGTTAAGACACATTTCAAATGCTTTACAAGTATTTGCATCCAACTTGCGTAATTCCAAGTGTACAAAAATGAAGTCGGTCGATCCTTTAATGTTCAACAGACGTAACGCGGATATCGAAGTCGAAAACTGATCAATAAAGCTTTCTAAATTTGACGCGTATGCCTTACCTGCGGCTAATGGATTTAAGTTCAAAATATTTTCTAAATAGGAAATTGCAATAGCGCGTTTGTTTTCATACTTTTGTGCTAATGTGTTATACAATACCCTGTAGTTGTCAGGGATAGGCGCAATGCCTACACAAATACTCTGAGCTTTTCCTTTCAATTTGGAAATTAAATAATGAATGCGTTCGACATCACTTAACGCGGGGTTATCGTGTACAATTGTGCGGAATGAGGAGGATAAATAAAGGAAACTTTTGTATGTCCCCGTCAAAATCCGGAATGTCAATGCGCGGTAACTTGAAAGCGGGTGTCGAACTTTGAGATGCACTAGGAGAATCATTTGAGTCGCTGAATTTAGTAAATGCACTTCTAATAGTATAGAACATGTCATCAAACGCCCGTAATACTTCAAAATTGAATAAATGATAATGATGAATGAAAAATTAGGTTCATACTTTGGATCCAATTCCGAATGACATGCAAGCTGGACAAATTCATCGCGCAAATGTTAAATGTTAGCAGCTTGTATTAAAAACATAGCAATTTTATCACGCTTCGTTTTATTTATGGCATGATAAATGCTTTGAATGCGTGAAAGGTAAGAATCACGTTTATAAAAGTGAGTCTTATTCTCCATTTCTTTTATTAAAATGAAATATTGTAAAAAAATGGAAACAAAAAATGGAACACTAGAACACAACCAAAATAATTCAAATTCAAAATGTATTAACTTTGTGTCTATAGCGTAAAAACATATGACGTGGCCATAAGTGTTAGTGAGACGAAATAGAATTTGTCTAGAACTACAAGCACTTTAGGGTAGTCGTGTAATAATGACATTTCCGTACGTACAAATTTTCAAAGCAGTATTATGAATTTTAATTTATAAAATTCTAATTGAAAATGCGGGGAAATATTAAAATATTGCGGAAATGCGATAATTAGCGGTAGAACCCAGGTCTCAATGGCCTATAGGTATGAAAAAGAGGAGTTAAAGGGAGTACAAATACAAATACGTTTTACGTATCGCGGATTAGAATTTTGAAATAAAACCGAAAGTTTTAGGAAAACTTACAGAACATTCGGCTCGAAGGACCAAAAATTTGTAGGGGCTCAGATGTTAAAAGGAGGCAGTGGACTTTGTTCCTTCCGTTCTGAAGAGTTTACCCATAAAACCAACAAATGTAATTTTGGAAAAATATTGGTGACCCTCACCTTTAACTTCCGTGCAGGTGCGTACTGGAGGCGATTAGAAGACAATTCTTTGTTTGCGACGAATGAATATTATAAATAATTACTGATAAGCGGTTTTACATTTTCAGCAGCGGTTTTTGTAATTTCGTATCAATTTTTCGTCTCAATGACGTTTCTTCTTTTTTGGCCATAGCCAAGCGCGTAAGGAGTTCGGAGAATGCCTACTAATCTTCCACCAAAAATTTAATGGTTTCATGGGCTCAAACAGTGAGAAGGTTCTTAAATTTGTTTTACAACACTTTTTCATCTTTGTGAAGTAATATATTGCTTGGTACCATGTTATATGTATATTGGTAATGCTCTGTAAAAAGCGCTATTTTTGAAAATTGTTACGACGTTACGTAATTATCACTAAACACACGTTTAATATGAACACATTTCTGAAGCATAAGAATAAGTGGGATTTAACCCTAATACCTAACATTAAAGTACAAGACAAAAGTAAAGCAAATCACAACAATAAAGTATCTTCAAGGGTGTAATCGGTGCCTTGCTATAAAAGCTGTCATGTTTTCCTTTTTTCTTAGACATTTATGGGAATCGATATAAGCCGAATTTGCGGGTCACAAACTTTTTATAGGGCATTAAATTTGACCTTGAAGGGTAATAAAATACTAATTTGAATTATATATTTCTCTTTTATTGAAATCTTATACATCTTATAGTAGACGAATTGATTCTCTAGACAAAACGTTAGTAAATATTCATGTAAAAATTAAGTACCCAATTTTGTGTTCTAGAAAGTATTATTTATATAAAAACATGTCATTTTTATTTTATTAAATATCACGTATAATCAATAGTACACTGGGACACACGCTTAATATTTATATACAACTTTACGCCACATACAATTAGGATTCAAGATTATAAAGCGTGTCACTGACTTTACTCAGCATACTGTTTTCCATTCATACAAAAGAAGAGTGTGTAGGTGGTCTTATATTGACGTTAATTTATTGTGTGTTTTGGAGAATATTTTAATTCCTACAGTTCTACAATTATAGCAATTTGTAAGCAATTAGGGCGACCGCTGCGGGAAGCGGAGTTCGCGCGCGGTTTTGTATCTTGTTAGACCGGTAGGATTAACACTTCAAGGCTTCGACCAGTTCCATTTGACACTCGAACCGGATTCGTGACGGGCTTGAACTGGTCATTGGCTTGATTTTGTGAAGCAACCAGTAGTGAGACGACCCTTAATGGTCTCGATTTTGTGATTTCTATTCCAATCTATACTGTAAGAAAATTCTTCTTTCCGAGGAGATCGAGAATCAAATATATTTGACGCAGAATCATGCTACTCGAACTTCGTTTTCTATTGCGTGCAAACGTGCAATGCGTGAAGCAACAAATTAAGAAAAAAATTGAAGGTCACTTAAAGAAAAATATACAGTATGCGTTTAGTCAAATTAATCAGAGTATTTGCATTGTATTTTATTTCTTTTCCAAATGAATCATGAATCTTTTTAATAAAATCTAATCAATTAATTTAAACTACATTGTCATTTTAAAGTCAGTCATTGTGGAGGTATTTTAGATTGTGTTAATTGACTATAGCGTTACAGTACACGGACATATAGGTACAGAACCATATTTAATGAAGTGCTTTAGATTGATATCTAGAAGACATTTCTCCTTATTGTAAATAGTATGGTAGTTTCAAGTATGAATTTCAAAAGATTTCCATGGTTTACTTTTAAAAACCAAACTGTGGCAGGTAAATTAATAAACTATTCAATATTAAATCATATTGCAAAGTGGTTATTGGTTGGTTTACTACCGCAAGGATCAGAGCTCCAAAAAATGATGGAGGCTTGGCGCAAAACCCATCATAATTAATATAACCTTTGCCTTTAGAATTGTAAATGCCTCTTACTCTACAGCTTTTGAAATTAAAGATCCTTGAATAAAAGTGATAGTTTCCTGATAGCACACAGAGACGGATTTGAAATCTTCAGAATCTTATGACGTGGAACGGGCACTATGATAGAAATGAAATCGATCAATATAACGAAAAAGGTCGATCACCGTTATGAGAGAAATCGATCACCGTAATGATAGAGACGTTGAAAAAGTGACGTAGAATTTTGTGTGAAAAATGTTATCAGAGAAAGTGTATGTACAAGGTCAAGAGCATTAAGTCCTGACACTTTAAACTTAAATTCTATTCTATAGCGCTGGCGATTAGAACGGTTCAAAGATCAAAGTGTAAAGATTGACGTGATCTTGATTGTATCACGTAGCACAGAGGAGCACGAACGAGGATAAAGATTTCTGTGTTATATAGATCAATTTGTTAACCGACTTCAAAAAAAGGAGAAGGTTCTCAATTTGACTGTTATGATCGTAATCTCAGTACAGAGTACTAAAAAACCGACCTCAAAAATGCGTGGTTTTTTTTTATTATACTAAGCGACGGGATGATCAAATAGTGTGCCTGGTGGTAAGCGATACACCTGTCCATAACAGTTGCAGTGCCAATCAGGGCTTTATATCACAAAGATCTGAGGGGCACTCCCGATGTGCCCGACCCTGAGACATAAGTTGACGAGTCTCTTGTGCCTGTAATTACACCAGCACCCTTACCCTTCGAAACCGAAATGTAGTAATGCTCAAATTACTGTTTGGCGGCAGAAATGGGTAATGTGGCAGTACTTCCCTGGACGAACTTGTCACAAGGAGCTCTACCGCTAGAAAAATTACAATTGCCAAGTTTTATAGAAATCGGTTACCGGAAGTGCGCGAAACAGGATTCATCGCCTAATTTACCACCCTTAGAGGCGGAATATTTTCTTCAAATTTAAATGGGACCACTACCGAGGTACCCTCTTTCCAACAAAAGAAGAATCATCAAAATCAGTTCACAAAATTAGTTATAGTGTAACATAAAAAAATGCGCAGGAAAAGAACACGAACGAGAATAAAGTTTTCTGAGCTATATATGGATCAATTTATTGGTATCAATTTAAGAGCAAATACAGTAGATGAAACTGAAAACTTTAACTATTGGGAAGCTTCAGGATTCGCCCCATTTAGGTCGAGTAGGTACGTACAGTCAAGAGCACATCGGGCTTGACACTTTAGATGTTGGAGCGTTCTTATTATAAGCGTACAGTTGAATTTAAATTTTAAGTGTTAAACTAGAGATGCTCTTGACTCCTTACTATAAAATGTTTATTCGTATGGAATACCAATAGATTACAAATGAATACATTTAAAAATTAAAACGAAATTTGGTAAAGTACAGTTCTTATGTGTAACCTACAGATATTTACATGGCTAACAATACATATTTTGAAAAACATTCAACTAACAGTAAATGATTGGAATAAGTTAAATTTTAGAGTAAAAAATTCTAATTAACCTTACGAACAAACATCACAAATTACTCATAGATTAAAGAACACGATTTGTTCATTAACTTGTGTCGTTTTTGTTTTAAATAATTTTGGAAATGTGAATGGTTTTTTGCAGCGGCGTGTCAGTCAACAGCAAATTACTCTTCACATAGTGTCCTAATCATAAGTGGCTTAAAGTTTTTTTTATACTATGATATCAAGTGACATTGACATTGCAGTGACACTCAGAGCTTTAAATCGCAAAGATCTGAGGAGCACTACCACTGCACCTGACACCCTAAGACAAAGGTGATAAATGCCGAGTACCTATAGTTACACCAGCACCCTTACCCTTCAAAACTAAAGCTCTTTCACAAGAAGCTCTCTTGCTACTAAATTGTAAGTGTAAAGCCACGTGTGATGTTGACTTTACATACGCTATTAGAAGACATGAGAAAACCACACATTAACACTAATATCCACAGCTTAAATGAGACCTGTGCATAACAGTGAAGCTTACATTTAATGTACATTACATTTAAAATGTTGACATATACTTAAATTAATTTTATAGTATTAAAATAAATGAAAGCAATTTAAATTCAACTTAAGTACATAATTTTTTATATATGGCACGACAAATAACTTAAAACATATAAATAAAACAGTCGATTGATTTCTAATAAGATCGCAAAAAAAATGAATAATTATAAATTTAATATAAATTAATTATAAAGATTAGTCCTCTCCTCTACTATATTATTGAGTATGTGACATTTGTCTAAATGTGGAATAACTACACGTTCATTCAAGAACCCATGAACTGTGAGACTGTGTACTTGGAACTGTTCTTCTCGTAAAGGCCTTAGAGTTCAAATAAAATCTTAAATGCCAAGCTTGAAGTACTTATGATCCTGTACAATCACGTTCAATTGCACAATGAATAATGGCGTAATATAGAAATATCATAAGAAACAATTTAGAACAAATTCAAATCTTTTTTGTTTACTGCACTCTTTCTAAGGTCCTGGCTATGGTTTTTTGTATAATAAACTTGATTAAAATCTTTGTTATGTAACAACCTGAGCAGGTTATTTGAAGTAAGATGCAGGTGATTCAAGCGAGTATCAATGCAGCAGTTGAAGAGTACCTTATTTATCACTTAACAGATTTTCAGTAATACTTCACTATAAACACACTTTGAAACATCACTGGAGATCCTTTGTAATTTGTTAACTTGTTATGTATTCACGTATTGGGCAAGCAAGGACTGTCAACAATTACGGGAGTTCCAGGGTCATCTTTGTTATATCGGTCGTCCAATAAGTTTGAGAAGTAATCCTCATTCTCATCTGGCGTTAGCGTATGTACTTCGAATATATTAGTGGGTTCCTCGAACACTATAGCTCCTGGATTATTCACATTGCCATAGTAGTAAGATTTTGCTTCGATTAATTTTGCAATAAGTAAAATTGAAAACAGAAGAACTGGTTTTCCGAGCGAACGTGCCATGTTGTCCGCAGTCAAAATACTAATGAAGAGTTTGTGAGGTGATTCGTATTTAAGTCAATTTGTAACCTGTGGTTATAGCTGTTTAACAGGTTTTTGCAAGTTTAATAATTGTTTGCGCAGTGACTAAGAAAAAAGAACATCATGTTGCGAGCTATGAGGATATATCCAATATTGATGAGTAAAGAACTGTAATTTGTTTATAAGGTTGCCATTGAAATAGTATTTGTATAAAATGTATTGTATTTTAGTTGTTATTGAAAGATAGCAAACCATTCGCACCATTATGATAATAAGGCCATATATGCAGGGTTATTTTTAATACACTAGCAACCTCACAGGACTATATTACGAACGTCATATAACACAATTTTTCTTCCATAACTTTTGATATTTCATCACATTTTACTTTCATACAAAAATAATTATATTTAAATAGATCGCTCTAAACTGTAATAACTCTGTTTTTTTTATTAAAAAATTAAGTGCGCATTTGCCTTCCATCTCACCTGGTGGAAAGTGACGATGAGGTCGACGATGGAGCACGCACACCTAAATAATGCCTATTCACTCTCGCATTGAAAAGGTCCAAGTTATAACATTCAGGGAACAAGTCTGCAGGCAGGGAATTCCACTCCATAGCCGTTCGCCATATAAATGTGGAGGCGAAACGCTTCGTGTGAATTCTTGGAATATCCGCCATATAGGGGTGGAAATCCAGCCTACGCCTGATGGGGGATGATGATTTTACTTAATAATAAAACTGAAAGTAAATAAGACATAAAAAAATCCCTTGTAGGGGGTTGTAGATCTCGTTTTGCTGATCCCAAATATGTTAATGACTCGATTTCGCTAAAATTGTCGATTGGGTTAACGATAAATTTATTCTGTATAAAAATGTAACCTAAATACATGAATTAAGATTCATATCTGTTGTTACGTAATATTAATAATGTAATTAAGTATCCATGATTTATTGCAATTTATTAATAATTTATTATCATTTTAAATAACCTTTTATTTACATATATGCGCCAGATTATCGCAGACAGTGAATTTGTTGTATGTTTACACGGAAGAAAGAAAGTATTTATGTGGTCTGTGTATGTTTCTATAACTTTAATTAAGGTTAGTAGTGCAAAAAAAAAAGGTTAGTAGTGCAAGTTTATCTAGGTGATATCTAAACTGTAGGCTATGAGGGTAGGAATAGCTCCTCTCCTCCCTTCCTGGCGAGGTGAGCCCGGAAACGGAAAGGCACCCCTGGGTTCAGAGACGGGTGCAGCGGGGTTTTAGTGAGTAGGAGTCTCACATGGCCTTCCGCCTGTATCCCGAGGCGGAAGGTATGCATGATGGTTTTACCGCTTAAAAAAAGTTGATACCTAAACTAAGAAAATTGTTATTTTAGGTATTCAAATCGGTGAATATAGCGTAATGATCAGTCAACATATTTTGTTCAAATATAATGACTATAAATCATGAATACTTAATTACATTATTAATATTACGTAACAACAGACATGAAATTTTCAATGTCATTGTAGTTTAATCATTTTAACCAGTCTTGTATTTTTTAGTCTTGGTTTTTTTTTACATTGGAACTTATTCGTGGGATACATACATAGTGAACGATTTATTTTATTGTACAAAAAGCTACAAAGAAAGCAAAGAATCTATGAGACGTTAGTTATTTATTATGGACTACAGCATAGTTAATTTAAAAAAAAAATGATCTCTTTCTTGTGATAAAAGCACTGATCACATGTGGCTCTATTACGACAAGGGTACGAATTGCACAAGTTAAAGACGTAATTAGAATAGCAGTACGACTAATTGTACATCATCATTATATAATAGCAGTAGAGCTCCTTGTGAAAGAATTCGTCCAGGGAAGTACTGCCACCTTACTTATTTCCGGCCCCAAGCGGTAATGTGGACTACGTTCCAGTTTTAAAGGGTAGAGTGGCTGGCTTTCGCGCCCTTACACACACGCAATAGATGTAATTCCGATAAAAAAGCCGATTAGCAAAATTTTGAAGTCGATTTTTTTTTTAATAAAAAGTTATAATTATTATATTAACGTATTGTGTTTGGTTATCTATCCATGGACCCCTGGCGTCCATCACACGGACTCCCTAGGGGTACATGTACCGTAGGTTAAGAAACCCTGCTTTACACAAAAGCTCAAATAAATTTCAAATTTAGTTTATTGTATACAAATTCCGAAAAACTCAGTGGTGCAAGTCCGGATTTGAATCCACGGCCAGATCATTAGCACTGCTTTCCGTTTCCATATTTAACAAATAAAAAAAAAGATATTCTGGTAACTTAATCGTCCATGCAGCTAGTCAAATCAGCAGTAACTATTTAAGGGTCAACTTTATAGAGATTATAATGATTAGTCCTCAGTCTCAATGTTGGTTTGTCTAAAGAAGACTTTTTCTAAAATAAACCTAACCAACTGTGCGAAGTTTTATGGTTGAAATTAAAAAATAACGGTGGTAGTCCAGTGGGAGAGCGGTTACTTCTCGATTTAGAGGTCAACGGCTCGGATAACTGCGGCGGCATGTGCTATAAGATAACGTAATAACTTTTTTTTCTAAGTTACGTATGTCTCTAGGTGACGGGTACGGTGGCAGTGTTCTTAGATCTTTGCGATTTAAAGCTCTGAGTGGCACTGCAACTGATAGCAGTTCATAGGAACAGGCTTGTCGCTTAGCACCAGACGCCCAACTTGTTCGTTCCGTCCCTTAGAATCTTAAAAAAGAAATTCTGTGACAGACGATAGTTTAGTTAATTTCTCTCAACATTACAAATTTCGTACAAATACAATTACATGTCATTTTATAATTACTTCTTCAAAAGTGAGCGTCAGTTTAGGGGAGAGAGGGGAAATTGCGGACACTTAAGCGAATATCGAAATAAAAATCATATTATTAGTATTCATCAGTATTTTCTTTATTATAATTAAACTTTGGCTATAACCGTACAGAATTACCATAATCTTTTTCTTTAAATAATCAACAAATATAAAATGTTAAAGAAAAACGAAAGGCTTTTTGTCCGTAATTACCCGGTGCATGTCGGGTAAATGCGGACAGTGATCGTATGACAATGTATAAGCTATTAATTGATATCACTTTCATCTTCCTTCATCTTGGCCCAAGACATGTATGACAGCGTATCGGTCTCCTTTAGATTAATCTATTTAAAACCTTAATTGGGGTTATTACGGACGTCTGGATTTGCTCCAAGTCCCAAGTCTGTAATTGTCCCAATCATAATTTATTTAATTACATAATATTTCTGATGTTATGCTAGTACAATTTTCATATTCTTACAGTTTCGAAGACGTATCTTATAAGTATTTATGACAAACGTAACATTTCATTAATTCTCACATAACACCGTATACACGCCACTAAAAATAAAGTAAAATTACAACAAAACACATGAAAAAAGACTTTGGTACTTATTTTGAAACGCGTGGGCGGTCTCCCTCCTTGACAACTTTCCACACATTAACGATGGTGGATGTGATCGAAAGATCGCGATAGCGGGGGAAATAGACTTCTAGAAACGATTGCGTCTGAAATTACCCCGCGTCCATATTTACCCCACTCTCCCCTACACAATAATGAAGAAATAATTATGTAATAGTAAGTCATAAGTAAGTACACAATAGTGTACATATACAAATCATCATAATTAATGAAACTAATAAATAATTGAATTAAAGTAACAATGTCAAGTGTATACAGGAAAACGTCAATATGGATTCTTAATAACTAATAATTGAATAACTAATAAAAATAAATTCGGCAATTTCAAATTCATTAATAAATGTAATATAATTTAATTATTGTTTAAGTACTTTGAGTGTACTTTGTTACTGAGTAAAGGGACCTTTCCAATAAAAGGTTCTTCAGTCTTCTCCTGAACGTTTCCTCACAACATTCATTGTTTAGTTCGGCAGGTAGGTGCTCGTAGTAAGTCGGTCCTATAACCCGCGAGTTTTTCTCGTGTGTATTAAATTGTTTAAAAATTTTTTAATTCGAAAAACATTGCTATTCGTTCGCGATAACGTGAACGCCGACTCAAGAGATTTAGAATTAATTAATATCCGTGTATACAATTGTATGTTCTGAATCAGAACTGTGATCTTATACTGGTTCGATTGCGTAAGGTACGGCTCCAACGCAATTAAACAAGGTTGCAAAAAATCCGGTAAATAATTGAATTTCCCTACCTATGTGGAAATTCCGCTCATGGTCGAATTACCACGACTATGTCATTTACGTCAGGAGCCTTAGAGTAAGTTTTCAAATACGTAAACTTAACTATCGCGTTTGCGTTAAGATTTTAATTTACACCTTTCCAAGAAAAAAGAATCATCAAAATCGGTTCACAAATGCCAGGAGTAGTGCGCACAAGAAAATACAATCGCATTGAGAACCAGTTAAAAAGAACATTTTGTTTTTATAATATGTCTCATTATTTTTGCCATCACCGCTTAACTTGATTTAAACATGGAAATGTAATATGAGTTGTCTGAGGAAAATAATTAAGTTTTTGTATACAGACAAGACTCCAGCTGCTATATTTTAATTCAATATATGATTGACTTGAGGAAATAGTTCGATTTATTCTGTTCCAACTATGATTTATTCCCAATTTGTTTTTCTGCTACGTTTTATTGAGCTTTAAAAAAGATTTAACAAATGGGACTCTTATATAATACGCTTGGATGCAACGCCTTATTGTAAATGTGTAAATAGCCCACAGTGTAGTCAGTGGCCGTAGTGCTCCTTGTGAAAGAGTTCGCCCAGGGAAGTACTGCTACCTTACCTATTTCTGGCGCCAAGCAGTACTGTCCGCATTACCGTGTTCCGGTTATGAATGTTAAGGGTGCTGGTGAAATTACAGGCACATGGGACTTGTCATGTCAACTTATGTTTCAAGGTGACGGGCGCAGTGGCAGTGCCCCTCAAATCTTTGTGATTTAAAGCTCTGAGTAACACTGCAACTGTTATGGACAGGCGCGTAGCTTACCATCAGGCGCACGACTTGTTCGTCCCGTCACTTGACATTATAAAAAAGGCTGTTCTACAATCTATTTCATTAAAACCATTTTATTGATACATGAAAGACAACTAATTTATTTTTAAGTACTATTTTAATGCCCCGCATGCACGTGTCATCCTAATGCAATTGATTACAAAAATTGATTTTTAATTACACATCCGTTTACGTAAAGACTAAAAAAAGTCTAAGATTTTATATAACGTTATACATAAGGTTCTTAGTAAGTCTGAATTGGTTTATTATTGTTCAAATCAGCCTACTATAGTGTTCTACTGGTGGGCAAAGTCTCCATCGGTCTACGGCAGTGACTGAAGAACGCGTTTTGGTAATCCCGTAATAATTTGGTAATCTGCGCCTCAGATGGCCGCCGAACGGACATCTTGTGACAAAGGTGTCACAAGATGGCCGCTCGGCAGTGCGATAACACATGCCAACCTTTCAAGGTGTATACGGCAGATATGGTCATCAAAGACCCATGTCTCATATAATTGGTAAATTTCTTTTTATTAAGATTAAATGATTTGCTTATTCATACATAATAGAAGTAAAGCCCTTATAAAAGAGTTTATTCAGGGAAGTACTTGCAACCTTACCTATTTCTGCCGCCAAGCAATGTGTTTCGGTTTTGAAGGGTAAGCGTGCTGGTGTAATTACAGGCACATGAGACTTGTCAACTTATGTCACAATGTGACAGGCGCTTGGCAGTGTCCGTCAAATCTTTGCTATTTAAAGTTCTGAGTAACACTGCACCTGCTATGGGCAGGCAAGTCGCTCAATACCAGGTGCACGACCTGTTCGTATTGTATTAGTATAATAACTTTTTTTATATAAAAAAAAAACCAACCTCAAAAGTTTGTGGAATTACATCTTTTTGCCAAGTTTTATAGAAATCGGTTACCGGAAAGTGCGATAATCGGATTCATCCCCTAGTTTGACACCCTTAGAAGTGGAATATTTTCTTCAAATTTAAATGGGACCAATACTGAAGTACCCCCTTTCCAACAAAAAAAGAATCATCAAAATCATTTTTGAAATTTTTTTGAAATCAGTTCAAAAACACTTGTTGTGGATATAACCAAAATTCTCAATAAATGTTACGTTTCCATACCGAATGCCTATTCACGGGTATTATTTAGGTATGCATGCTCCATCGTCGACCTCATGGTTACTTTCCATCAGGTGAGATCTAATTAAAATGCGCTCTTAATTTTTTAATAAAAAGTGCTCTAAAATTCTTTTAAAGCTCTAAGTAGCACCGCAATTGCTAAACGAGTGTCGTTTACCACCAGACACACGACCTGTTCGTCCCGTCCGTTGATACCATAATAAAAAAAACATAAAAAATATGCAAAAATAATTAACTGACAATGACTATTTTGGAAATGAAACTGTATTATCGGATAAAAATCGCTTTTTTTTATGATTTACCAGTACCCTTACGTTTCAAAAACCGGAATACAGTAATGGCCACTCTACTGCTTCGCGGCGGAAATAGGTAAGGTGGCAATTACTTCCTAGACTTACTAGACGAACGCTTTCACAAGGAGCTCTACTGCTACTAAAAAGTTCAAGGGTTCTTATGTGAATTGGCATACAAACCTATTTACATTGGATCTGGCACTTTATTGGAGAAGTGATCGTAAACGCATCATAAAAAGTGTTGTTATATTTGCGTTGACGTAATTTTATGTTAAAAACACTCAACCCATTAGCTGACAGAGGGACAGAGGTGAGTTTTAGAATATATATGTTTTTGCTTGTGGTTGCGTTTATTTGTGTAGTTAAGTTAATAATCTTAGAGTTATTTATGAATCATGTAATGTACACCTATGCCTAACGTGACCATTATTCTATTTCCTCAGAACGAGACACCTGTAAATTTATTTATTGTTTTAAAAATAAAACACGATATGTTTGTGATAGTTACGAAATATTAACTAATAAAAAAATGTTTGGATGTTTAAAGATCAAAAATTTTAAGACAGAACTTATTTTGTGCAGTCTGGTGTGCTGATTTTATATATTTTTCGCTTTAGAGCCTTTTTTTTCAAATTTAGTAATAACGCACACACTCAACATAGCCCCGCACTAAGTATACGCTATGTCGCGGGTGCCATGGATACACACATAAACAACCACAAATTACACCCAAACTCACGAGAGAAATAAATGTAGGCCATACAAATATTTCTCCCGGCCCGGGAATCGAACCTGGGACCTGCGCGTAGCTGTCCGGCCACGTGGGCAATTATACGTGATACGTTATACTTATATGTGTATATATAAGTGATACTTAATTGTCAGTGTATGGGTGCGTATGTATATGTTTGTGCTTGTATGTGTTGTTGGAGTGTTGTTGTCAGGCGCTCTGGTCAAAATTTTCATTCTCTGTAAGGATTTGGTTTTTCTCTTTCAATTTGTTTGCATATGTGTCCAGGGGCTTTTTGGCTTTCATATGTATATCTCCTTTGTATGTCTTAAGGTACTTCCCAGGGCCATACCTGTTTATAAACAGGTCAATGACACGTATAAAAACTAGGCTTTGTTTTGTACTTCCCCTGTACTCGTGTCAAACACAACCATAAAAAATCTTCTTTTCCTTATTTTTTTTTATTAAAGCATGTTAAATGGAATTTTAAAATATCAAGGTAATGTAAATGCCAGTCATAATTAAATATCTATAGGCTGTTCTTGACAATAAACTCAGTCACAAATTTGTTAAAGGAATAATGTATACGCTTCTACAATAACATTCTGGTTGATATTTCAAGTTTGCCATTGAAGTGGTTTTATTGGTTTTTATTTTATTAAACAACTATATAATATATATATATATATATATATGTGTGTACAGTCACAAATACTGAGCTTGTAACTATAACTACAAAAGTAAATACAAAATGCAATTTACAATCAATTTTTACCTGGATCCAAAGTTTGCTTTGTTATACGAATGCTTCTATAAGTACCTATTTGAAACAAATTACCCAATTCGTCCCGTTTACCTATGACCAATAACTACAGCGTTTCGTTTTATCGTTTGTTCTAAATACAACAGATACCAAATTTTCCTTGAAATTTTGTTAGTGTGGCATGTTTGTGATTACATTAGAGAAGCCTTTAAAACGGCGTTTAGGTTGGCCTTGAACGTATCGGTATGCCGTTTAACTTCTTTTGCGATGTTCAAATTATGGAACAGACGTTCACTTAATATTGTAAATAATCTTTGTTTTTATTATTAATACAAAGATCGGACACTTAGAAAAAATTCCTTCGATCGGGCTGGATTGGAACCAACGTCTTCCAGCAAACCGTGTTAGAAGCTATACCAGCTGCGGAACGAACTATCGGACCTTACGAATTTTCCTATGTGCTTATTGCAGATCTTTGTTTTGTTTTTTAATGATTTTTTTGCCGTAGCGCCATCTGTGAGAAATCTGTTTCTTCACTCAGCCATTTTATTTTCTGAGTAAAAAATAAATAAAATAATTAGCCTATATATATATAGTCCCATTACCTGGCACAGGGCTCCTCTCACAATGAGAGGGCTTAGGCTGTAGTTCTTAGGGAGTGCACAGCGTATTGGAAACTTCACACACATTGCTTTGCATATGTGGGCGCCTGCTCCCGATATTTTTCTTCTTTCTAAACTAAACTAAATTTCGTTTAATACATTCCGATAAACTCAGAGGTGCAAGCCCGGATTCGAAACAATAACCATCTGCTTGAGAGACGGTAGGTTAAACTATGCTGCCACGATTTTTTTTCTCTTAAGTAAGCAAACAATATTTGTAATCATATTGGTTACAAACCACTTCGCATTTCAGAAGTATTATTAAAAATTTGTAGGGTTTGCTCTTTTTTAATAGTCACTATGTTCAAATTAGTAATTTACAATATTTATTTTAAAATATCACGTGTATAATACTACAAATTGCTAACGATGACGTTTATTACTTTATATTCCAAATTGCACAGCGCTCCTAGCGGTGGCAGGAATTACTAAAATTTGGTATGCAAATTTATTGCGCGGTCGTTACTTCAATGCCGTAATTCATGGTGTGTGTACTGACAGAGGTCGTTGCACTCGATCTTTGCGATACTAAAATATCCTTAATATAAACTCCAAAGATCCATCAAACTCATCATTAAACGCTCTTGTACAGTACAGACTCAAGCAATTTTAACCCAAAAATTTATTGTTCTCGATACCCCATGGTCTTATAGAAGATATTTTCATTACAATGTACACTGGGCGTTTACATGAGCATAGGAATAACGCACACACGGAACCGGTGTCGCGGGTGCCATGGACACACACATAGACATAATATGTAATAGGATTTAGGCAGTTAGGGTTTTTTTTATAAAATCAAATGAAGGGACGTACAAGTCGTACGCCTGGTGGTAAGCGACACCCCTATCTATAACAGAGGCGGTCACTCAGAGCTTTCAATCGCAAAGTACTGAGGGGCACTGCCACTGCGTCCGTCACTAATAATTTAATTAGCAATTTCACCAGCACCCTTACCCTTCCAAACCGGAACCCAGTAATACTGACATTACTGCTTGGCAGCAGAAATAGTTAAGGTGGCAGTACTTCCCTGGACGAACTCCTTCACAAGGAGCTCTACTGCTACTAAAATCTAATCTAATATGTCTGCTAAAATCTAATCTAATCTAATTTGTGTTTTAAATGTAGTGCAACATTACACTGCTTAACTAAAGAAAATGACGATATGCTGTGCAGTTTTTTTTTTATAATGGCAATTGGCGGGACGTACAAATCATGCGCCCGGTGGCAAGCGATACGCCCATCCATGACAGCTGCAGTGTCACACACACTTTTTTAATAATAATAATAACGCACACACTCAACATAGACCCGCAATAGGCTACAACATAGCCGTGTACTTCCCTGGACGAACCCTTTCACAAGGAGCTCTACTACTCCTAAAGATTCTCCCACCCTTGTCGCAGGGTCTTTGGAACCGGCTAGTGTAATAGGCGTTTTAGGAGGATAAATAATGCTGTACTGGTCATGGGACTTAAGGTCTTAAAGGCCCGTGTAAACAAACAGCACTCAAGTCTGGAGTTAATAGCGCATCGAGTGAGATATCACCCAAACCTTGATATACCAATTTCAAGTGATCAAGATATTCATTTGATTAATCAGGATTTAATAACCGTAGACAAAGTGCTGACTAACGTTTATTATTAAGCAAAACTTTTGCTCAATCAATCAAATAGAGCTCCATGTGGAAAACTTTTGTCCAGGGAAGTAGGTACTTCCGCCATACCCATTACTGCCGCCCGTAATGTGAGCTTTACTACGATCCAGTTTTAAAGGGTAAAGTGTAAGTGAAACTACAGACAAATGGGACTTAGGAAACGAAATTATCGAGTTCTTAGGATTTCGCGATTGTTACACAAACTATTTTTCCGGATTTAAATCGCGTATATATTTTTTTTTCAAACAAACCAATGTTTCGCGCCCTTTACAGGTCCCATGGTCACGGTTGGTTTGATATTGACATAATTTCATATGTTTTCGGGTCTAAATCGCGTATATTTGTTTTCAAACGTTTCGGGTTCTTTACAGCCATAGGGCCTTAGGGCATTCTAGAAGGGCACTACAACCTGTGCGCGCACAAGAACTACAGCACCGCTAGTGTACAGGGCTCTGTCACTTGATGTGATCCAGTTCTTCGAGAGATTAGTGCCTCCGGTGAACTGCCCCGGGTGCATGTACAGTACCCTCCCTATTTACTCGCTATTTGTACAGCCCCAAGTCAGTTAATTTGTCGATACATTGGCAATATCAGGATTTTTTGCGTTTGGTATTCTGCTAACAGTTAAGAGTAGTGGCTTTTCAGGCAAGCCATCGATTAGGTATTCAACTGCCTTTGCAAGATGTAAATTAAGATGTGCATAGTAATTTCCATAGTAGTTTTCGGTCATTCTCGAACTAGTGTTCACTACCTAATTTCCGTGGCAATTTTTATTATTTGAATATTGAAGTAATTAAAAAGTAATTATAATTTTTAAATCAAATTGCACGATATAATATTCGATTATAAAATAATATTGCACGATAAATAAATCGAATACTTAAATAATAAACATTGCCACGGAAATTAGGTAGTGAACACTAGTCCGAGAATTACCGTTTTAGTCAGGCAACATCGATGGTTAAAACCCATTTAGATGGAGAGAGTTTATCGCACGCTTCTTGACGAAAGATCGTACGCAATTATCGCAAGCAATAATCGCCATAAGATTATCGAATCATTATATATATAAAGCCACAAGTTCTAACTCACGGATAGAAACAGAACGTGTACTTCCCGATATGGTGGAAAAAAAATATTGATACCGTTGTACGCGGATAGGCTCCAAAGTAAAGAATCAAACATGAGAGGACCTGAATATGGAAAATATGAAAGAGTGATCAACGGCCTGCAAAAACTATAATACATGGGGGAGATTTTTGTGCATTTTTATGAGATACACCCTGGTCAATTTCCGGGGGAAGTAAAAAATGTTCGAAATTCAAATAAACAAAATGGCCGGATCGAAGAAAAACTTGCTCCGATCCGGCTGAAAATTGGCATGCGACGGCCTTTAGGAATTCTTAATCATAATTTGGCGTCAAAAATTTCTATTCGCAAATTGGCATGAGAAGGCCACTAGAACTGCCGACATTTCTAGTGGCCGTCTATATTACATGGTTTTTCATTTTCGTTTCATTAATTTTTGTCTTAGAAAAGCAGTGATAATCAAAATGTACTCGCGCACTGTACTCTTGGTAGCGACTGGCTGGCACAAAAACTCGAAATACGATTTTTGCTTTCAAGTTCTGTTTACTTTTATGTGTTGTACGTACATTATGTGTGAATGTTAAATGTTGTTTTTTGTTATTTTGGGCCTCTACTATTTCCTTATTACAATTGCCATTGACATTATGCCATTTATTTATTATTTTTATTATTTATTCAAGCCACGCAGGGTTTACCACGCTGGTCAGTCCGGGTTCGCGAAATATTTGTATTCGGAGTTTGGGTATAATTTGTGGTTGTCTATGTGACGTGTGATCCACGACACAAGGTTTCCCTAGTACGGGGCTATGAGTGTGTGCGTTATTATTATTGTTGTTATTGAATACCTATCTTTGAAAATATAGGTTCTCTCAATTGCTCATTGTAAATGAATCTAAACCATATTTATGCGTAAGATTTGCACTGTAGAACCAATCTGCTTTTGCTCGGTGGTGCGGTGTTCTTGATAGTGCCCCAGCGTAAATTCTATTGCTCTGCTACTCATAGCACAGTGAATGCCCCAGGGCATTGAGACCAGAGTGTAAATTTGTAATCATTCACTTAACTACCGCGTTTGCGTTATGATTTGTGTTTAGGTTTTTATTATTTGCTTCTAAGGTTTAAGCTGAGTGGGGTCCAAGGATACAAGAACGTCAAGCGTCCAGCGGCGAGATGGGCAGGAATTGGGGGGCGATCCTGGATGAGATTAGCACGGGATCGTGGGGAGTAGCACAAAAACTTGGAGGCCTATACCCAAGAATGGGTGAAATGAGGCTGTATATGATGATGACGGTTTAAACTAAAGTCTTAACGCAAATGCGATAATTAAGTTTACATATTCGAAAAATTACTCTGAGGCCCCAGACTATGTACGTCCGGGTGCTTATATATTGATATTGTAGAAAAAAAACATTATTAAAAACGTTTTTCCTACCCTTGGTATGATAAATGGACACGTGACCATACGATGTCGTGCTTTTATCACGTGTTTTATTTGTAACAGAGCTCCTTGTGAAAGAGTTCGTCCAGGGAAGTACTGCCACCTTATCTATTTCTGCCGTTAAATAGTAATATGAGCATTACTTTTGTGGGGTAATGGTGCTGGTGAAATTACAGGCACATGGAACTTGCCAACTTGTGTATCAGGGTGACGGGCGCTGTGCCAGTGCCCCTCAGACCTTTGTAATTTAAAGCACTGAGTGGTACTGCAACTGTTATGGACAGGTGTGTCACGTACCACCACTTGCTGTCCCGTCACATGATCTCATAAAAAAAATGTCTTCTGAAAATTAGTCATTTTGCAGATGTGGCCTTATTACGCAAGTATGCGTATCCTACTTATAGCGGTGATAAATCGATTAGTGTGGTTATTATACAAATGGACGCCTAAGTTATTCCAATTATTGTTGTTAGCATTAATTTGTTTTCATTCAATCGTTCAATCTAATGGCCGCCACGCCCTAAGCTCAACCCTCAACCCAAAGCTAACAGAGTCAATTCAATGAATAGTTTTGTTATGTACCTATAAGAAAGCATCGAAATAAATCCACGCATTTATTGGGGTTTAAATGTCCCGTGACATTGCCGGAAATTTTGTTTCCCATCCTTTTCCCAATCTTCAATGATGACAGGCACTTCGAGCGAAATCTGATGGGGTCATCGGCTTCGCTTTGCATCGCTGTCATAAAGGCTGGGAGCGGCGACAACATTTTTTTTACTATCTGTTACATTAGTTGGTATAGCGTCTGGCACGGTATGCAAGAAGACGTCGGTTCG
>NW_020653850.1:19102347-19150321 GCF_003589595.1 Hyposmocoma kahamanoa | reverse complement strand
AAACTAGTGGAGTAATTTCACAAAAAATAATTGAATATCAATTTAATAAAAATTTAATTATCTGTTACATTATCAAATCCAACCTTAACTGCTATAGCATTCCTTGTCCTATGATACCAAGCAACGGGACGAGCAAGTCATGCGCCTGATGGTAAGTGACACGCCTCTCCATAAGTTGCAGTGCCACTCAGCACTTTCAATCGCAAAGATCTCAGGGGCACTGCCACTGCGCCCGTCACCCTGAGACATAAGTTGCCGAGCCTCATGTGCCTATAATTTAACCAGCACACTTACCTTTCAAAAACGGAACGCTCACATGCTTAGCGGTAAAAATTGGTGGCAGCACTTGCCCAAACGAACTCTTTCACAAGAAGCTGTACAGCTGCAGTGCCATTCATAGCTGTGAGTCACAAAGATCTGAGAGGCACTGCCGGTGCACCCGTCACCTTGAAACATAAAGCAATCCCATGTACTTGTGGTTTTACCTTTCAAAACCGGAATGCACTAATACTCACATTACTGCTTGGCGGCAGAAATAGGTAAGGTGGCGGTACTTCCCTGGACTAACTCTTGCACAAGAAGCTGTACAGCCACATAATAGGTTGGGGAAAAAGTTCTTTCGTATTTCATTGGTGTAAAGTTGTATTAAAATCTCTTTGGCTGCACAGTATGTATCTGGCTGTTTTTGATACCATCAGAAGGATTACATTTAAAAAAATAAAATTAAAAAAATAAAACCCGATTCCCGCCATTTTTCTTTTGTTTTTCTGCCTGCCTTGATGAGTGAATTTAAAGAAGAAATTCGATACATTCTGAAGTTTTATTTCATGAAAGGGAAAAATGCGACACAAGCCGCGAAAAAAATTTGTGACGTTTATGGACTTAACGCAGTGTCAGTAAGAGTAGCACAAAATTGGTTCAAGCGTTTTCAGTCCGGGAACTTTGATGTCAAAGATGAAGCTCGTTCTGGCCGCCCTGTCACGGATAAAGTTGATGCCATTTTTGAAAAAGTGGAGCAATTTCGACATATTAGTAGTTACAACCTTGCTGAAGAGCTAAATGTTGACCATAAAACGGTTTTAGCCCATTTGAAAAAGTCTGGGTATACAAAAAAGCTCGATGTTTGGGTACCGCACGAACTGACTGAAAGAAAGCTAATAAATCGAATACACATTTGCGATTCTCTACTAAAGCGTAATGAAATAGAGCCGTTCCTAAAAAGATTGATCACTGGTGATGAAAAGTGGATTACCTATGACAAGAACGTGCGAAAAAGATCATGGTCAAAGGTTGGTCAAGCTCCACAGACCGTAGCAAAACCCGGATTAACTCGCAATAAGGTAATGCTTTGTGTCTGGTGAGATTGGAAGGGTATAGTTCATCATTAGCTTTTACCGCCAGGCAAAACTATCGATTCCAATCTCTACTGCCAACAGCTTATGAGACTCGAGCAAGAAATACAGAAAAAACGGCCGGAATTGATCAACAGAAAGGGTGTGGTTTTTCATCACGATAACGCCAAACCACACACATCTTTAGCCACTCAGCAAAAATTGAGAGAGCTTGGTTGGGAAGTGTTAATGCATCCGCCATATAGTCCTGACCTTGCACCCTCAGATTTCCACCTGTTTCGGTCTCTTCAGAATTCTTTGGGTAGTACTAAGTTAACATCACGAGAGGACTGTCAAAACTACTTGTCGCAGTTTTTTGACCAGAAACCCCAAAATTTCTACAGCAATGGGATAATGTCACTACCTACAAAATGGCGACAAGTTGTCGAACAAAATGGCACATTATATATTATAACTAAATGTAAATAAATAATTTTAAAAAATGTATTGAATTTCTATATAAAATACGAAAAGACTTTTTCCCCAACCTAATATTTTTCTTATTCCCAGACCCAAAAGGATTCATTGTAGAGATTGAGTATTTAGATATTAGTCTCCTTCAAAACTCAAGCCGTCTTGAATGAAATTTTGAGATCTAATTATAGACGGGATGATCATTTGAAAGCTCAATAGCAGCTCTGTAGAAACTTCAAATCGTCTTTTTGTTAACGCAATGTTACGAAAGAGATGCCGAATTAACTTTAAAATTAAGTTTAAGATCGCACGGATTTGAAGCTGAATGTTGTTACCCTTAGAGTGGGTTTTGTGTGTCGATACCGATACCGTATTTAGTCAACGATATTTTTGTTACAAATGAATCTATATTTATCGGATCTAAAATCCTGCATATTTGTTTTCAGGAAATGAAACTATTTTTCCTGATTTAAATTGCGGATATTTGTTTTTTGAAACAAACCAAAGTTTCGGGCCCTTGACAGATCCCATGATCACGGTTGACTGAGGTTGTAAAGTCATCAACCAGTTATGTCTAATATTAATGCAAACTACCGTATTTTTCACTATAGTTACAAAAGTTATTAATTAATGTCTGTTCCAATGCATTTTGAACAAAAAGTAAACAAAACTGTTTGGTTAAAATTATAAAGCAATCAGTCAATAAATTGACAAAGGCTTGATTCATATCGCCGAGACGCAACGCAACGCGGCGCTACGTTAAAACGAGCAATGCAACTTTAACTTTATCCTCTACAAAATAAGGCAACATTTCATTAAACAAACTGCTGCAGAGAGCTGCGGTAGGCGCACTTTATAAAATGCAATATACTATAGAACATATTCTCCACTAAATAAAGTATACATTTCTTCAAACAACAAAAAACAAAAGAATAAAGCCGCGCTGCGTCGCCTACGGTAGGTAACGGTTAGCGGCCGTAGGTGACTTCGCGCGTCGCCGCTAATGTGTCGCAGGGCTGCATTAAAGCGAGCAATGCAACATAAACTTTATCCTCAATTAAATAAGGCAACATTTCATTAAACAAACACATGAAAACGAAGCTCCTTCCAAGGCGGCGGGCTGCAGAGAGGTGTGGCGGGCGCACTTTATAAAATGCAATATAGTATAGAACATATTATTTTTTTAATAAAGTATACATTTCTTCAAACAACACAAAACAAAAGAGTAAAGCCGCGTGACGCGTCCTGCTTCACGACTCCACCCACTTGTCTCGCCTCTGACAATACAAAGTGTAACTTAACTTCTCAACAATAAGGTATATTTCTTTGAAAGGCAGATTGCGTAGTAGATGCAATGTAGTATATAATATTATATATAAAATAAACTAAACAAAGTCGATATTTCTTTGAAAGCCAAGCAAAATCTCCTTTGATAGAAGCAATATATAATTTATTTAGTAGACAGTATGTTCTATATTATAATGGATATTCTGCTAATTTATGGATGAGTGGTCTTGTTTAAGCAATATGTAGATTACACATACAAATAATATTGCGTGGATGAGAAGGTCCCGGGTTTCATTACCGGTAGAACCAATTTTGGGATATGTACTTTTCTAACGTGGTTTTGGCCTACGTGCTCTGGGTAATGCCGCGGAGTGAGTTCCGTAGCTCTTGGTTCCGGCCTCGATTCCCGGTAGAACCAATTTTGAATATGACTTTTTTAAAATGTTATTAGCCTAGGTGTTCTGAGTAGTGCCGCGGAGTGAATTCCGGTAGCTTTTTGTTCCTGTTTCGATTCTTGGTAATTTGGGAAAACAAATTTGGGAAATGAACTTTTTAGTGGTTTTCTGGATAAACTTGATGAACTAAATAATGAAACACTTATACCTGATGATATATATATAGGGGATACCTATGCTGTTGTCGGACAACCGCCAGTGCCCGTAGCATAACTCCGCAATAAACCTATTATAGCCACATATTGCTGTCAAATTAAATTGATGAGACTGCCATTTTTATTTTTCACTATTGCGAATATGGCGAGCCCCGTGACAGCGACGACGACAATTTTTGACGCACCGCGCGGGCCTCGATCAATGGTCGCTAAAGAATAACGCAGTGTCAAACAAGGTCACAGCTGATTTTAAAACATTTTGAAAGTGCACTCGATAAAGCAAAGTTGCCATTATTAAAATTTTATTTTCTATTGCGAATACTGAATCGGCAAGATGCCGCACTAGTGTCATTTGTTTTTTGTTTATTTGATAATGAACGATTTTTTGTTTCGTCGAAAAGATTATAATTTTCGATGATTAAATGACAAAGTTAAGTACATATGCAATTTCATATCGCTTGTTCTGCGAAATGTATAACAAGGTTTCATTATCAAGTAAACTAAAGAACGAATGGCGTTAGTGCGTTATCTTACAGACTCACAATAAAAAAATTAAATTTTAATAATGACATCATAGCTTTTGGAACTTTTGGGTTACAACTGCTCCATGTGGAACTGAGTACATGAAACTACTAGAAAAAAACCGCTTTATCAACTGCTTTATATATATCAGAGGGAGGTTTATGATATGATATATTGTATGCGATATACTGTCATGCTACGCATGCTGGTCTCTAACAAGGGAACTCTCTGTACGCCTTATGAGTACCAGAACTACGAAATCCAAACAGGGGCAATACCAGAATACCAAGGCCAAAGACACTTCAGAAAAGTTCATTTCCTAAATTGATTCTACCAGGAATCGAACCCAAAACCAAGAGCTACGAAGTTCGCTCCGCGTCACTACTCAGAACACCTAGGCCAAAAACACTTTAGAAAAGTTTTTTCCCAAATTGTTTCTACCGGGAATCGAACCCGGAACCTTCTCATGCAGTACCGACAGTGCAAACTGTTGAGCCACCGAGATAATCTTATTTGGATTATTATATTAATTGCATGTTAAATCTACAACTTGCATAAACACGACTACTCTTGATCAGCTGATAGCTGCTTTTCAAAGAAATACTCTTTTGTTTTTTGTTGTTTGAAGAAATGTGTACTTTATTTAATAGGAAATATGCTCTACAGTATATTGCATTTTCTAAAGTGCGCCTGTCGCAGCTCGCTCCAGCCAGTCGCCGCTTGCTGCAGCCCGTTTTGTGAAATGAAATGTTGCCTTATTTTGTTGACGATAAAGTTAATGTTGCACTACACGCTATAATGCAGCTCCGCGCCGCGTCACGTCGCATTGCGTTGCGCCTCGGCGATAAGGATCAAGCCAACTGTCAGCGACTTGTTCTGCCTCCAGCAATGCAAAGTGTTATCTTAGATTTTCAACGATAAGGTATATTTCTTTGAAAGGCTTACTGCGTTGTACATGCAATGTAGTATAGAATTTCATTTTCATATTTACTAATCAAAGTCGATATTTCTTTGAAAGCAAAGCAAAAGGCAGCGCTGCGTCGCGCTGCGTCACCAACCGTCGCCTACCGTCGCCGATGCAGCGCGGCTTTTCTCTTTTGATAGAAGCAATATACACTTTATCCAGTAGAGAATATGTTCTATAGTATATTGCATTTTATAAAGTGCGCCTTTTTTTTTTTAACGGGGGGAAATCTTTATGGATACCCCTGACCCCAGGGAGACTCAGGGGTTATGTGGGGACTCTCCCTCCAGACTGGAGGGACTACCCCACTAAAACCCCCCCGGGTTTTCCTCTCACCGGTTGAGTCGGCGTGGTGGGATCGGTGAACATTCACCACGACGCCGCCCGGCCGCCCTAGCTAGGGGCGAGCCGGTTGTCCTCCGACCCGCCCCTCAGACGAGTGAGGCCGTGCAATGCAGGCTCCGGAGTCCCTGTCCAGAGCCCGCTGGCCTCACTAGGGGATCAGGCGAGCAGCGAACTGCCTTCGCCTTCTCTCCGTACATCTGCGCCGAAGCGGGTGCGCGTCCGCCGCGTCCTCGCGCAACCGCTCCGCGGCCTCCTTTTGCGAAATAACCTCTGCACAAAAGGAGGTCACCGCCTCCCAGGACTCCTCGCTACCGAGCATGGCGGCAACCACGCTCGGCAGCGAGAGGTCCTGCCCTACAGTCCCCGTCAGAGTGCGGCGCTGCCCATCCCACCGGCTGCACACCTCTAGGGCGTGCTGCGCGGTGTCATCCGCAGCGTCGCACTCGTGGCACGACGGGGACGGTTCCCTCCTCGCCACCTTGTGCAGGTAGTGACCGAAACACCCGTGCCCAGTCCACTTAATTTTGTGTCATTCTTTAGCCTATCAATGTCGTTATATATTTTTTGTAATTAAATAACGTGTACATCTTTTTCCATAATAGTTATTTGCTTATACTGCACTAATTTCTATTGACATAAATCTTACAGTGACCAAATAAGTCATTACTGCTTCTGTCGCCGAATGCTTAGCACGCCGTACTGCCACGCAGAGGTCCCAGGTTCGATTCACGAGGCGGGAGAAATATTTGTATGGCCCACATTTATTTCTCTCGTGAGTTTGAGTGTAATTTGTGGTTGTCTATGTATGTGTCCATGGCACCCGTGACACAGGCTTTCCTTAGTGCTATGTTGAGTGTGTGTGTGCGTGTGTGTACGTGCGTCATTGTATTCTCTGCCATTGCATTTTGTTTCACTTTTCTGCATACTAAATGTTTTATCAGCCTAATTTGTATCATTTAGATTTCTTTTAGATATCTAGCAAAGGTCTGACCATACACATTTAACCCGTAGCTGATAAGCGAATTTGTGTGTTCATAAAAAAAATAAAAAACGTACCAAGTATCCTATTCAATGTCGCACAGTAAAAAGTGTTTTTTATGAAATGAAAGTTACAAAAATAATACAAACTTCATGAAACAAATTATACATACATATATTTATCGAAATTTTAGAATTGTCCTACTTAAGCATATAAAAGTTATCAACTAATTTTGATTGTAAAATCTTTAAGTCTCTCTCCTGAAATTTGTAATTTTGCAAAGTGCGAAATAATATTTAGTAGCTGTAGAGCTCCTTGTGAAAGAGTTCGCCCAGGATGGAACTGCCACCTTTCCCATTTCTGCTACCAAGCAGTAATGTCAGCATTAGTGTGTTCCGGTTTTGAAAGGTATGGGTGCTGGCACATGGGAAATTACAGGCACATGGGACTTGTCAACTTGTCTCAGAGTGACAGGTGCAGTGGCAGTGCCCCTCAAAACTTTGCGATTTAAAGGTGTGAGTGGCAACTGTCATGGACAGGCGTGTAGCACAGGCGTAAGATTTGTTCGTCCCGTCAACGTCACATGATATTATAAAAACAGAAAATGTATAAATATGAACTGAATATTTTAGTATTGCGGCAGAATGCCACATTCTATTATCATTTCTCATCATTCTCTAACATCATTCTATTATATTATATTAACAAATATTCGAATTAATATTATAGACATCACACCTTTGCAAAACACTCTAAGATGATTAATTACTTTACTCGTTAGGCTTTGAAACTTAATCGCGTACCATACATTCTTGCATCTCATGTCATATAAATAACGATATTATCAATCACCTTCTCAAAATACATTTTTTGTATCTTTATAATATTCATGTTTTATTTAAATTGCGGAATTTTCAAGAAAGTTTATAAATTTCCAGCACCCATTATTTTGTAAAATCACCTAAAGTGACACGATAAAGCGAACAAATGATAACAAATTACTTTCTTCCCTCCTTGCTGAAAGTAAAGCCTGTTCTAAGTTTTGATTTTGTTAATAATCGAGATAGTTACCAAACTACCATTATCTTGCAAAGTATGATTGTACTTGAGTTGGTCTTACTAAATTTGGTCGAATTACCGTTAGACGAGCTGTAGTTTTTTTAAATGTGCCAGAAGTTCCCTACCCTACAAGAACTTGAGCAACGGAATTCACTACCCGGATGACCCAGACAAGAACCGACAGTGAAAACCGTTGTAGTCAATGACTTTGTACACGAATTGGTCGTACTCGAGTTTGTCGTTCACAAATTGGTCGTACTTAAGTAAATCGCACTTAAGTTAGCTATACTTGAGTTCTTACAGTTCCACGAAAAAGGTATTGTTTTATGTGTTACAAATTATAAATTAATTAATTTCCTATTACATACGTATTGCGCAAATTTATTTATTTGGCTATATAATGATGAATATATTAATCACTTTCACCTTTCGCGTTAGTTGGTATTAGTCACTGATGTGTCAGAAGTACGAAATCATCGTCACCATGGCAGCAAATATTGTGTAATTTAATATAAGCTTGTGCAGGATTCGGTGGTCTTTCAGGGTCAATTCAATGAATATGTTTATTTTAAACTTGTGCAGTTTTATTTTTGACCTATTGAAAATTACAAAAAGAAATGTATGTAGTGTCTAACGAAAGATCATATAGCGCGTGAATAAAAAATCTGATTGTAGTGGGGTCGTTCGGGTAGTGACATCGCGAGCAGCGGGATGTCTCGTGTAGGTGCGCGGTCATGTCCCCGAACTTTGGAGTACGTACCAGCTCCAAACAGGACTCTTCACTCGTCGACTGTCGGCTCGCTTGAAAATGCATATCAAAAGGTCCCCGTCTAATGAGTATTAATGATGAATATGTGCAAAGTCAATGTCAAATAATCTTTATTTCGTAAGCAAATTACACTTGAAATTATCATACTGATTGAACTATACTACTCATTCGTAAGGCAGATTCTCCTGAGAAGAATGAGCTAGAAACTCTAGGGGTTGCTTTTTGTAAATAAACATTTAAGTACATTTATCCTTACAATATTTAATTTAAACACCTTAGATCGAGACTACTTGTAAGAGCTAAGCGGGTCACTGCCACGGATTTTTGTCATCCAAGTACGTAGAAGCGGTATAATAACGGTATTTTTGTTTCACTGTAGTTTTAAACCTCGTGCGGTAGGTGACAAAAGCTGCCGCGCGGCCTGCGTAGCGAGCACACTGGAATGCAAATCACACACCTTTCACAGCACAATTCGAGAAAGGAGATGAATAGACCGGATGTATAAACTTGACCTTTCACTACTGCAGATGCTGGTGAGGTGTCTTCTTTCGTTAGGTAATTCGACTTCCTAATTAAACGACTTCTCTCGCAGAATCCGGCACGAGGACCAAATTATGTGCACGATTTGGTTGCCTTTCACGGTATATCCAATGAAAACCTTTATTTTAAACTTGTACAGCGATTTAGTTTTGACCTTTTGAAAATTACCTAAACAAATTATAAATGTACGTAATGTCTAAAACTGCCCATTCACCCCATCCAAGGCAGTCCGCCGCGCAGGCAGGAGACTGCTCACCAGAGGCGAGGCGTCCAAATAACTCGATTTTCAACGCCTGGCCTAAAATTTTCCACGTATTAACAAATACTACATTTTATACTAAATTTTATGTGTAAAATAAGTAAAGTTAACCAGCGAAACGGAGTATACTAGTGCCTGTGTGCTAATAAGTTGCGTTTAAGTCAATATTTAATAACAAAAAGAAAAAAGAAAAAGTGGCGCCACTTTTTCTTAAGGGAAGTGCTTTTTGTTTTGCTCGGGCTTTACTAACTACAATTTTCACGTCTTGCCACTGCAGCTCACACACTATCTTGCGTATAGTAAGTACACAATAATATCTTTCAAAAATATTTGAAAACACTGTAATATAAAATGTTCCATTATTACTAACCATCGACGATGCGACGAGCCATGATCGCTGGTACGGTGCACACAGAATTCCTACGCAAAAAGCTCTACCATCAGTCGTACGGGCAACGGGTTGACTGAGATTAGCTGGAAGTTGAAAAGAATATGACCACACGCGCAAAATTTACCACGATTTTTTCGAACCCTCGTCGTCGGTCCGACGAACAATTATAAAATAATTATAAAATTTCATTTTGTTTGACTAATTAAATCATAAAACCATTAATATTTTCATGGTCAATAAAATTTATTTACATACAGACGAGACAGAAATGCAATAGATGAATAATTCAGATGCGCCTTCCGTGTCATTTACGTGATCTAAATATACATCGTTAGTCGTAAGAATTGGCATTTTAGTTTTTAAATTCTTATTTACTTATAAAATATGAATACCCAATATTATTGGGAAAAATGTTATGCGATATATTAATTAGGTATGTTTCTCTCTAACTTTACATTACATTCATCAGTCTTTTCAAGGTTCTCTTGTTCTTCTAATTACGCACTCCAGCCTTTATAAGAACACTCTCAATATGATCTGAGAACGTTCTGGCCGTCATTTTCTAATGATGCTTTCCACATTAGTTCTAGATATTTCTTTCGTTAATCTATATTTATTCAGCCGCTCTTTGTGCCCAGACCAGCTTAACATAACTTTTTTTTATTTTTTTGGTCACAACATCATATTCTGAAACTACACTGCAGCTCACACACTATCTTGCGTATAGTAAGTACACAATAGAGTCTCGCAGGACGCATTGCAGGACTGCAGGATGGCTTGCACGACGCCTACATTCATAATCCTGCATAACGCGGCAGACGGCTAGGCGGACTGCAACTCAGGACAATGAATGCCCTCTGAGACGAACAATCATGTAGGGAGTGAATAAAAATTCGAATTGTACGTGTCCATGAAGTATAATGTCAACGAGAACTTTTAATCGTATCGTCTGAACTAGACATTAATATATCCTATATTAGGGTATCCTTATTATGCAAGTTAAGCAAGAAAACCTTGGCAACTTCCAATCGGAGCCGCAATAAAGATTAAAACATTAAACTCCAGCAGCTAATTAATGTAGAATAGTTTGATGTAGTGGCTATGTATATTCAATTTTGGTTTTCTACATATTATACTTCCTCCTTGATGGTAACCTACAATCCTATTCATAACGTTGCAGTGCCACTCAGAGCTTTAAATCGCAAAAAGCTGAGAGGCACTGCCACTGCGCCCGGCGCCCTGAGATATATTAAGCATGCAGTTAATGCGTGCATTTGATTATGACTTCACGCATTAACTTCAAACGTGCAGACAATCTGTTAGCAACTGACTTACGGTGGAATATGCTTATTCGGCTGCCCCATAACAAAACCCAGCAAGTGCTTTAGACAACATTTTACAGGTGAGCCCAAAAACAGAAATCAAAGTCGTGCCTAACTTTAGTATAACAAAAAATAGTATTAAGTAGGATACCAATCAACCTATATATTGATGTCATAAAAATGATCACAATTTATATACTCCATATTTTATACCATTACTAACTTTAAGTAATTATGTCCTTAGGTAAAGTTACTGTAGCACCCCGAATTAAAACACAATATATGTATATGCTACGTATTTAGTTTAGTCATAACATTAGAATTTGAAGTAAAATTTGATTTTGATTTTTTTGTGAAATTACTCCACTAGTCTGTTATAATTATTAATACAAAGATCGAACACTTAGAAAAAATTATTTCAATCCGGCCGGATTCTATGCCAACTAAGCTACGGAACGAAAAAGCGGAGCTGAGGAAAAATTCTTTCGATCCGGCTTGATTTGAACCGACAGTTAATTGGCTTAGCGTCGGGCATGATTTGCTAGAAGACGTCGGTTCGAATCTGGCCGGATTGAAAGAATTTTTTCTAAGTTTATCTTTGTACCCTAGATTATTAACCTTATTTTTCAACGCCTATTACTAAACTTCGTCGTTTCCACTACGCTTATAGAAAACATATTTCAAAGGTTTTGTGAAATAATATATATATATTTTTTGTGTTTATTTTTAATTAAATTTATGTACGAATATATTTATAATGTTTGTATTGTGCAACATATTCATTAGAAACAGTCTGTTACACGAGATTATAGTTTTCATGTAAAATCTATATTTACGAAATTTTTAAATTGCTTACATAATAAATTTATAGAGACAATGTTTGAGAAAAACTTAAAATATTTAAGTTGACAAAACAAATGAACTAACAAACAAAGCATTTTTGTACACATCTGGGAACTACATAGGATGCACTATAAGTATCCGGAGCTGGCCACTTAGATATACAATATTTAAAAGGTAATTACAACATTTGAAAATGGAACTCTTTGGCTGTAGAATACAATTTGTTTCATCTGATTGCCACTTGGTTTTACATTGTGGCGCCACTTTAGAAATTGGTTGTATACATCACCATGGATTTAACTCGTGAAAATTTTCATAGTATGATTTTATACGACTGAAGTGCAATTTAACAGCTCAGCGGAGCTTTGCTCTGCTTGAAACTGCTTTTGGCGATGAAGCACCATGCATGACGATTATTTATAGCTGGTTTGCAGAGTTCAAATGCGGTAATATCTTTAAAATTTGAAAACACTATAATATAAAATGTTCCATTATTACTAACCATCGTCGATGCGACGAGCCATGGTCGCTGGTACGGTGCACGCAGACTTCCTACGCAAAAAGCTCTACCATCAGTCGTACGGGCAACGGGTTGACTGAGATTAGCTGGAAGTTGAAAAGAATATGACCACACGCGCAAAATTTGCCACGCTTTTTTCAAACCCTCGTCGTCGGTCCGACGAACAATTATAGAATAATTATAAAATTTCATTTTGTTTGACTAATTAAATCATAAAACCATTAATATTTTCATGGTCAATAAGATTTATTTACATACAGACGAGACAGAAATGCAATAGATGAATAATTCAGATGCGCCTTCCGTGTCATTTACGTGATCTAAATATACATCGTTAATCGTAACAATTTGCATTTTAGTTTTTAAATTCTTATTTACTTATAAAATATGAATACCCAATATTATTGGGAAAAATGTTATGCGATATATTAATGAGATATGTTTCTCTCTAACTCACATTACATTCATCAGTCTTTTCACACAGGTTCTCTTGTTCTTCTAATTACGCACTCCAGCCTTTATAAGAACACTCTCAATATGACCTGAGACCGTTCTGGCCGTCCTTTTCTAATGATGCCTTCCACATTAGTTCTAGATATTTCTTTCGTTAATCTATATTTATTCATCCGCTCTTTGTGCCCAGACCAGCTTAACATAACTTTTTTCTATTTTTTTGGTCACAACATCATATTCTGAAACTACATCGTTCACGGATGATATTCTTCACCATTACGTAATTTAATCTCACATAAAATAAAAAGAATACATATAGTTTATATTATCGCATTACCAAATTGTATGTCGTTTTAGTCAAGGCACAAGACAGTCGTGTTTTAACTCATAACACTTTTCTTTATTGTTCGTGTCGTGGGCGGCGTTATTTTAAACAGTGGTAGAGAAGACAAAAATATTTTTTTGTTTGCAAAGAAGCTACAGTCCTCTTTAATACCGACTGACCCAAAGAATAAATCTCTGGAGATCCATTACTACTTTAAATAAATTACTTTTCCTATTTCAAAGGATTTTTTTAATAATAATAACGCACACACTCAACATAGCCCCGCAATAGGGAAACCCTGTGTCGCGGGTGCCATGGACACACACAGACAATCACAAATTACACCCAAACTCACGAGAGAAATGAATGTAGGTCATATAAATATTTCTCCCAGCCCGGGAATAGAACCTGGGACCTCTGGGTGGCATTCCGGCGTGGTAACCGTTCGGCCACGGAGGCAGTTTGTGGCAATTGTATCCGGATTAGAATATAGTAACGTTCTGTTTCTGGTCGCAGTAACGAATGAGAAGTAAAAAACGTTGAGTTAGACACGGTAACAACGAGTGTATAATGAAATAATGCACTAGTTATAATTTTAGTGAGGGGTAAAGATGAAAGGAAAATACATAATATATATAAATGTTTTATTTTAAAAATCCCGACCAAAAAGTTTTGTGGAATTACATCTATTTGATAAAGTTTTGTTGATTTCGCTCGACGGAAAGTAGGCGATTCATCCCCTAACTTACTTTCTATAAAGATGGACTATTTTAATAAAAAAAGAAACATCACGAAAAATTCCAAAAAAGTTTTCGCTGCAAAAGTTTGTTTAAAAATGGTCAAACTTTAATACTACACGAAGACACCTAGTGATTTGGCGTTAAAAACAACGGAATTACGCAAATGCCTATTTGGCATTCTACACTTTCGTGACTAATTTTTGAGCTAGACAGTCCTTTCGTGAGTGTTTTCAAATTTATAGAGCCTTAAAATACGCATCTTTTGAGTACAAATACATGGGTATTTAAAAATAAAACAATATTCAAATGTTAAAAAATGAGGTAGAAAACTTTGATCGCCTCTCCTGTAAAAAAGTGAACTTTTGACATGCGGCCGTTTAGCATATAAGCGACGAAATGTCGTAGTAACCGCGTAACATACCTACACGCAAAAAAACACATTTTTTTGGTTACCGGACACCTACGTTGCGTCACACGTCGCTGTCTAGATGTGTAAATAAATAAACAGCGTTAGTGTTTTATGTCATGTACATTAGTCTATAAGGTATGTATTTATAGGTCTTTTGTAACCTGAAAATAGATAAATAAATTAATTTAAAAAAAATAAAAGAGCTTTATAGAAAATATTCTTATGAAATGCGAATATTATCACGAACGAGAATTATATAGGAAGTTCATTTAGTCCAAGTAAAAATTATATTAAATGAGCGTTATATCTATTAAAACTAGTTTATTTGATTTCCACACAAATGAGGCGCACCCGACAGCTCGTGCTTCTGATACATAATATATTAAAAATAGAACACACAATAATAAGGCAAATTATCTCGAATGGGTTTCATACTTAACCATAGCGGACAACACTAGTGATTGGGAATGAAAACATCGCGATGAATCCTACTCATCGAAGAAGGGAAAATACGTGATATTCCCAACTGCATTAGGGCTAAATCTACTCCTGGAAGAGACCCGTGTCAAGCAGAAGAAGCAAATACGTGAGTTATCCGTTATTTTAGTTAATATGTCTGAGTCTCTCGAATGTTTTAATGTATTATGTACAGTTACATACACTGCTTTACCTATACACATATTTATAAGCTCTCTATCATGTGTTCAGGAACCGCATGTTACGATCGGCATTATGTATGTATTGATCAGATCTATTAGCAGTAATTATTAGTAAAATAATGCAAAAAAGTGCGTTGTCTGACGGGGGCGACGTATTTTTTGTCATTCTTCATTCCATAAAATCTTCGTAACTTTTTTCGTACTGTTCCCTTGACTTTGCTAGTAACAAGTCATTTATAACGTTCGTTGCTCTGTCGCGGATATCAGGTGGCGTTTCCGAATTCTTGATCACTATCTTGATCGTTCATTTTATAAGAAAGTGGTGAAATATTTAATGATATAATTTAATGTTATTTATAATAATTTATAATTTAAACAAAAAAACAAACTAAATGGCGGCAAATAAGAACTTTTCTCACGCATGTCTCATAACTGTAGTTTTTTTTAATTCATAGACAAACTAGAGTCGGCTTCAACTATCATATCGTTCGATATCAAGTAACGCGTGAAATTTGTCAAAATTCGTTTGCTATTGACATTTCATTTCAAATAAAACTTCATCTCTACTTATATTAGAATTGAGGTCGAATCATATTATTTTGTTTGAGATGTTCGAAATTTATTTAATGTAATAATGTAAACGTATTTGCAATGATAACATTTTCACAGATAAGAAATTTGTCCTAACAAAACAGTTTATCTTTATGCTGGTCGTGATTTGCGGTTTTTAAACACAACATAAGAGTTTATGATAATATGTGTGAAGATAAAGATTTTTATTTTTCCTGGGCCCATTGACAAATAATAAATAGTATTTTATGCATTCGTTGCATAATGAGGGTTCATAAAGCCGAGCACCATGTTTAATTTTAAGTAATAGGTACCAGATTTTAAGACCTAATTATAATATATAATGATTACATACAATGCTTTTTCTAAGAGTGAATTAAGACTAAACATAACCAATATTTTAATGTATATTTTGTTAACAATCCACTACAACAAACTCGAACGAAAGCCAAACAAACGCTACATTAACAAAATACTAAAGGGATAGAATAGAAGTGTCCGTGATTGGTCAAGTACCGCTTATACTTTAACCAATCAGGAGCCAGTAGAGCGTTTGAATAGCGTTATATTATTATTTGATATTTTATATTGCTTTTAAATAGTTTATTTGTCGAATGGTTTCGCCTCTGTATCTGTTATGTAACATTTTGAGATATTATTTAATAAATTAATTTAAATTTCAGAAATTTCACAAATATAGTGGCTTTGTTCACTTCATAAATATAGTGACGGGTTTAAGACTCATTTCATTAGGAAAAAACGTTCTTTTCTCGAAACCATTGTAGTTCGGTGTACATAACTATCACTATTCTTCAACAAATTGTTCGTACATTGCTTTTATTAAGGGAATGTTGTGATAAATGTTGAGATACAGGACTTCTTAGTTCAACTGTTGTGAATTGAACTAGATCATCATTTGAAGAAAATATACCGTAGAGCTCCTTGTGAAAGAGTTGACCCAGGGAAGTACTGCCACCTTACCTATTTCTACCACCAAGTAATAATGTGAGCATTACTGCGTTCCGGTTTGGAAGGGTAAGGGTGCTGGTGAAATTATAGGCACATGGGCCTTCTCAACTTATCTCAGTCTCAGGATGACGGGCGCAGTGGCAGTGCCCAGGTATTTTTGCAATTTGGAGATCTGAGTGGCACTGCAGCTGTTATGGATAGGCGTATCGCTTGCCACCGGGCGCACGATTTCTATCACTTGCTATTATAAAAAAAAACTGCACAGCATATCGTCAAATTCTTTAGTTTAGCATTGTAATGTTGCACTATATTTAAAACACAAGTTAGATTAGATTTTAGTATATAGATTAGATTGGATTTTAGTAGCAGTAGAGCTCCTTGTGAAAGAGTTCGTCCGGGGAAGTACTCTCACCTTGCCTATTTCTGCTAAACAGTAATATGAGCATTACTGCGTTCCGGCTTAGAAGGGTAAGGGTGTGACTTATGTCTCAGGGCGGCAGTGCGCATAAAGTCTTTGAGATTTAAAGCTCTGAATGGCACTTGACTTGGCATGGCCAGGCGCACACTTGTTAGTCCTGTTATTTGGTACTATAATAATAAAGCTATCTGAGAATGAGACGATACCACATAATTACCTGAACAATGATTAAATAACCGAGTTAACAATTTTCATCCTAAACAGAATTATTTGAAAGCTTGTAATCTACTTTTGTTCTTTCCACTCCATAAAAAAAAAAACGATAAATTACAAGGGTCCGCTGAATAATAAAACCGTCGTCTGTCCCAAAACAAACTCGTAATGAAAGAAAAACGCTCAACGAAAATTGTTCCTACATTATGGTTTTGCACCAAGGAAGTTTGTGGGACGAAAAAATATGTTAACGATTCAAGATAACGGAAACTGGGATATTTGGCTTTGATACAAAAATCGTAAAATTATGACATCTGCAAACTGCACAACTACTCTTAGGGAAATAAAAGATTTCGTTTGAATTGCCCTCTACTACTCTTGAAAAGAATGAAAGAAAACTGGAACGAAGCGGGGCTTCGAATTAAATTACTCTAAACGACATATTGCTGCTACTAGATACAGATCTTTTATAGCTGACTATAAGAGATACGTATAAAGTGATCATATATGGTCTTTTATAGTGTAAAGTGCTATGAGGAAAATATTTTCCATAAGATAGTAAACATCGTGACACATAAAGAATGATCCTTTTGAATTAAATTTGCAAGATATAAAATATTTCAAATATTGAATTATAAGGAACAGAAAGAACGAAAATATATTTATTTGTTTACCACAAGTGAACCACAAAGGAGAAAAACAAAACACAACAAAAAAAACAACAAAGCATAATCAAATCATTCAAATTTTGCAGCAGTAGAGCGAAAGAGTTTGTCCGGGAATTTATTGCCACCTTACCCTATCATTCTATCGAACTAGTCGTGCGCCTGGTGGAAAGCGACACGCCTGTCCACAACAGTTACAGCGCCACTCAGAGCCTTAAATTGCAAAAGATCTGAGGAGCACTACCACTACGCCCGTCACCCTGAGACAAGTTGTTAAGTCCCATGTCTCTATAATTCAGCACCTTTACCATGCTCTTTTACATGCTCACATTGCGTACTTCTCTGGACGAACTCTTTCACAAGGAGGCTCTGCTGCTAATAAACATATGTGCGGAATTTAAATTAAGTTAGTTACCATTTACCTAAATAAATGTCATAATTATGTTACCAAAGCAGTTTCAAAGAGGCATTAACCTTGGCTCCAAAATCACAAATGGCCGTAATAAACCATAAATCTTTTGGCGGCTTGCCGGCGCGACGACAAGACATAATACGGGTTCCACCAAATCAGTCGGGCCGGAATCTGCTGAAGCCCATCTCATATCATTACACTACACGCATTAAGCCAACGCCGTCCGATGAAGCGAAGCAAAATACTTTTACACCCTTATTACCATAGACATAAAGCCTTTTCTAAGCCGATTGCGTGCCGACTAGTTTGGTGGACCCTTAATAAGAATCTGACAAATACATGAGACATAAGTAGTGCTTGGCAAATAGCCAGCGTTTCCAGAAGCCTAGAACGATAGAGTCTCATTACGATAATAGATAGCATATGCTACGGGTGTGAAAAGATGGTGTCAATTACTGCCGGATTATTTAAAACTTATGCAAACGGCGTATTTTTTTGCGTGGACCGTTGTCCACGCAAAAAAATACGCGCAGTTGACGCGCTTTAAAGCGATGTCACACGGGCGTTGCGTTGTCGCACCGCTTTGATTTCAACGTAGGAAGTTGCTTGCGATGCTGCGCCGTTTCAACGTATCGTGCATTTTAATTTTATTCTTATAGAAAGAGCACCCTACCGGTTCCCAACGAAAGATCTTTACTCTTTCTGTCAAGTTCTAACTGTTAGACAGTTATTCGTTCTCTGGACTGTTTTGAAGCAACATTCCCTCACTCCATACGACAGCGTCTCTACTATTAGAGACATGTCATATGTATGATATATGTCGTCTATACGACATTGCATAGTGGCTACTTCTGACCGTCTCAGGACCGCCTTCACTCATAGATTTTTCTGTTCCCTGGGATGTTTTCTGTACAATGCACTCCACCGTGAACTAAACATCTTTCAACTAAATAAGTTCGAATGTAAAAAGAAGTTGGCAAACTGGCTGCAAGGATTGAATTACGATGAAACTGAATCTTGGCTTCATCCGATTGCATGACTCAAGGACCTATTTATTTATTTATTTTTAGAGCTTAGGGTAGAGTAGGATCTCTATATGTATATATATATATCCGTAACTACGCATACGCGCGCACACACACATACATACACACACATACACAAACACACACATAATACAACATGCACTCATAGTCAAATATCTTTTACGTGCAAAAAAGTTTTTAAATTTAATTTTAATTTAAGTTTGATCTTTTAGGTGTATAAAGTTCAATAATGTCAAATGTATTTTTTCACTATTTAAATGTTTTTCCTTTATAAACAATTAATCTTAGTAATACCTTAAAATTGTCATGTGTCATTTCCAAGGGTGAGAGCCTGGTGACTTGTAGTACAGGCGTTAAGCCTTTAACAAGCGCCAGCTCCCAAAAATAAGTTATTGCATGTATCTTAAATTACTAAGAACTATATGTACATATTTTTGTGGAGGAATAAACGTTATTATTATTATTATTATTATCGTGTGGTATGTCCTTCTCAATGACGTCTGTGGTCGAGTGGTTTGCACACCAATTTTCATGGTGTCGCCATCCCGGAGGTCCCGGGTTTGATTCCCGGCCGGATCAATGCAGAAAACTACTAACTTTTGTGTAGGATATTGTCTAGAGTCTGGGTGTATAAATACCCAGGCTCTAGAGGTATCGTCGTTGATTCAAATTTCCATAACTTAAGTGCTATAGTTACTTTGGGATCAGAGCAACGTAAGTGATGTTGTCTAATATTTGTATGTAGTACAACGCAGCGTCATAACGCAACGGCGTCGCCGCAACGCCGACGCAACGCATCTTGTGGCATCGCTCTAAAACTTTGTCCAGAAGGAGCGAATTCGCCGCGAATTCATATCGCACCGGTGAAGTACTTGACGTTAATACATCGTATCCACAAGCACAGCGCGAGTTTAAAATTTGCGCGTAATTGGCGCGAGTCTAGATATTAAAAATTCCCTGGTTACGTTCAATTTACGTGCGAACTTCAAAGCGAGTGCACGTATCTAGGGGAAAGGAGCGGCAAAATTTTGATTCAGAAATATTTATAGATGTACATTCTGCTTTCCCTTCGTTTTCATTTCTTCCAGAGAACACGATAACTCGACCGCTTCGTCCAATCCCATGTTTAATAGTGACTGAATTCGTCCTCAAATGAATTCGAAACCTGTGAGTCCCGGTACCCTTTCTTTTTATGAAATCATATTCAAAAAATTAACAGACCCTCCGCGAGACTTAAGGCTGGCAGCTGCCGTGGCCGTGTGCAGTGGCGTCTTAATAATCTGTACCAAGAGAGGAAGACTGTCAGCAACTTGAGCACTCTACAAGAACCCAATTTTATTTATCTAATAAATTAATAAGATTGTATAATAAGACAAGTATGGTAAATACATAAAAACGTAGCAATACGGCTTGTACATATGTGTGCGCGGCCCCCGCGTGCCATGAACGGAAGCACACATTGGCATATTCTCGCGATACAATCGCGTTGCGTAGCGCTGGTCGTCACATGCGCCATTCAGTTATATGCGAATGAGTGCGTCTATACACGATGCGCTGCTGGTGTCCACGCACATAAACAGCGCTGCTACATTTGTATGAAGTTACCATATTTGTCTTATTATACTATCTTACTATATTATACTATATATGTATAATAGCGGAAGATGTTCAATCTTGCTCCCATAGGCAACCTAAAGAAGATGCGTAGTGTCTTGGGTGGCAGGAGTAGAACCTTGCAAGCAACCCCCGCCCAAAATAGACGCTACGAAATAGAGCCCGTTCAACCAATAACAATAGATAGAAACTACGTTATAAAGGGTATATCGCTTTACTGCTCTGCAATAGAAACGCTGGTACGATCTTTGCGTTCGGGTGTATGTATGTTTTCAGATATCTCCGTCAATTGTGGATTGATTTTGAAAATTCTTTTTTTTTGTTTGAAAGGGTGCACTCTCGTGGTGATCCCATTGTCGCCAAGTCAGAATCTGATGACCCCTGATCCCATGAAAATCGAAGGAAATCCTCAAATTTTATAGGCATGTCTGTGTATTCACCAATTTCTCGATCGATTGAGCACCGGTTCTGAAAATTCTTTTTTGTTTGAAAGGGTATACATGTCGAGGTGATCCGTGATGCTCTTCTGGGTTCGTTTCGGCTATCACAAATTACTAATTATTTTCCGCAAATAAAAGTCGACTTTTCACCTGACACTAATACCTAATGTGATTATCAAGACTCAGCTTGTTTTATTTATTTTTCTTCATGAAAATGCGGAATAATTATTGAAAACAACGTAATTTTTATAAATTTCATTATTACACACTTACCTGTAAATACCAGCCCGTTGCACCAATTACCAAGTACCAAGTATTGCATACTTTTTTTTTCTTAACAGTCAAAATTCTCTGAATGTAAATAACATTAAGCACTTAAACATTGTACTACGATAAGACGATTCGGAACATCAAAAAAGAAAAAGATGGCATTATATAGTTATCTCTTTACTGTACATAGCGTTATCTCTTTCCTATTTTTAGTAAGGAATAGACAATATTGGGAAATCTTTCGTTCTTTCAATCACTTTTGCAATAATACATTACTTTGTTGACAGGTTCGTCATGGTACGAATATGAGTAATATTACAATAAGCTTAGCATATTAAGCTTACATTGAAATAAGATTATTTTTGGAAAGGTTGTGGTAGGCCCCCAGAAAAGAAAATACACCACGTACAAAGGAGTTTGTAACAGTTCTATTGTCACCAAGAAGTCAGAATCTGATGAGGGGATCCCATGGAAATCGAAAAAAGTCGATAAACAAACTTTTGAAGTCAGTTTTTTTTTCAATGATTGTTTATTTATTTATTTATTTATATACACAATTTCACAGCATTACAGTTATTTTACCAAGGCACTGTGAAATCCATAAAATTGAAAACAGACATATTTTTTATTAGTTCACAAAAGACAGACGTTCATCCATCCTCCAACAAAACATCAAACATTCATCACACACAACCGCCCATGTACTAGCAAAAACATCGCAGTCAGGTGCCGATACGAAAAGCTCGTTTACGTAAAGCAAAGCGCGAATAAGCGGCGACTTTCTACGGGATACAGTGCGGGTCGCCTGCACTGCCAGCAGGTGGTAACTGCGAGGCCGTAAATTAAACTTGTTTTCTAAAGGGATGAACAAGCGCACCAGTTGCGCCACCACTTCTGGACAGTCTGAATTTCCACGCAAGGCGCTGGCAGCAGTACTCAGTAGCGTATAATTACGCCTTACCTCTAGAGAATTAAATCCCAAGACGCCAAGGAGGAATTTAGTCGGGTATAAAAATGGGTAGTACCCATAAATTTTCTTATACAGAAATCTCAAGAACATCTTTTGGATTTTCTCCAGAAGCAAGACGTAAGTGGCCTCATGTGGATTCCAAACAACTGAAGCTGCCTCAAGCTTACTCCTAACTAGAGCGGTGTAAACAAGTTTAATGACTCTGGTATCATAAAAGTCACGAGCGTTCCGGATAACAAACCCCAACCTCCTATAGCAATTGGCAGCTAGTGCTTTCATATGCTCATGAACATTCAGATGCTTATCAAAAATGACGCCTAAATCTTTAATAGACTCGACACGGGTAACAAGTTCAGTACCTAGCAGGTATTTTGCATACTGAAGATTATACGCGCGGCCAAAAGTCATGACTGAACATTTTTCAGTGTTGAAGAGAAGCCTGTTTTGAATGCCCCACTGATAAATACGGTTTATATCAACCTGAAGCGATTCACAGTCTGACAACTGTTGAACGCCGTAAATCAGCTTGAGATCGTCAGCATAGAACAGGCATCCAGTGCATTTAGGTACTGAGGCCAGGTCATTTACCATAATGCCGAAAAGTAACGGACCCAAAATTGAACCCTGGCTGACTCCAGAACGGGTGTGGAATCTTTCCGAAACAAAGCATCCGTATTGTACATACTGTTGTCTGTTCCGTAGATAGCTAGCAAAGAACCTAAGCAATGTGGGCGAAAAGCCTATGTTGCACAACTTTCTTAAAAGCACGTCATTGTCTACACGGTCAAAAGCTTTTCGAAAGTCAAGGTACACAACATCAACTTATAATCCCTTATCCAGATGTTCAGAAATGGAATCAACCAGGGTCAACAAGTTTGTTTCAACGGAACGCCTCGGCCTAAAACCATGTTGAGAGTCGCAGAGATAGGGTTTTACTTGAGTGGCAATAAGTCTGTTCAATATAGATTCAAACAACTTTGCAGTTGAAGAAAGAATGGCAATTGGGCGATAATTTTCAATTCTGGTATTGTATGTATGTCACGCGATGACTCATTTGTGAACCGATTTTGATGATTATTTTTTTGTAGGAAAGAAGGTATCTCGGTATTGGTCCCATTTAAATTTGAAGAAAATATTCCTACTTTAAGGGTGGAAACTAGGGGATGAATCCGGTTTCGCTCACTATACCGGTAATCAATTTCAATTAAACTTGGCATATAGTTGTAATTCCACGAATTTTTGAAGTCCGTGGTTTTAGTATCCTGTAGGGCTTATTACCGTTTAAGGTTCATTGGTTTAGTTAGTACATTTGGCAACCTACTCGTACCCCATAACAGAAACAATACAAGGTGTAGTGGACTGTGTCAATGGGGTTCGAGTATTATTGAAGAGCGAGCAAAACCAAAGGAAATGTCATGAAGTTATTTAAGCTATAACGTACAGGTACGAATGAGATGAGCCAATAATGACAATTACAAAGAAAAAGGCGCCAAAAATAAGAACATTTAAATTTTGAATTTCAACCTAAAACTAAACTGTAAAAATAATAGTATTATACATTGACTTACAATTATATGGACGTCGGGTCCGCGCTAAAAAGTGTCCGAACTTATAGAGCGTTAAAATCGTATACAGAGCGTCATTCACGCTTTAGTCTTCGTTTGTTCGACTGACAGCGAAGCAAGCAAAATTAGACAGTACTGCGATGACATTACAATTTAAATTCAACGTTTTAGCTTTTTCATATTCCTTTACATGTCACTACGTTTAAATAGGTTGACTTGGTACATTTTTTCCGTGGTTTTTGTATTAGACCCGTCGTCCATTTATTTGTAAGTCAATGGTATTATACAATACATGTGCAAAAAGATTTGTAGCGACTGCAGCGATTCGCTACACAAGGATAAAACACACAAATGACATAATTAACCAACTTTATACAATAGTAATATTGTTGTATATTGTGGTTTTCCTAATTATGCAAGAAGTGATTTCATTAAAGAAAGTTCATCATAAGCAATAATAAGGAAAATTTTAGGAAAAGTATGCAGTATAATTTTTTTGCCTTAACTTGTACTTAACAATTTGTTATATAATTTTCCTCATTCATTTATTATTGATATGAAGGCAATCAACTTTTTTGAGGTACACAAACTGGCCATCGGAATGTTCGCTTTATGGTGTGTCGTCATCAAGTGATACTTTTTTTTAAATCAGTGTACATTTGATCTATACTGCACCTGATGATCCTGATGACGATGGAGTACGCACATCCAAATAATGCCTATTAAAAAGATCCAAGTTATACCGTTCAGGGAATATAATAAAAAGGTCCGTGTCCACGATATGGAGATGGAACGATAACGACTGGGTAACCGGGCCATGAGACGCTTTCTGCGACACCAGCACTAGGACTTTTCTTATTGTAAACCCAGACACATATTAGTATTCAAAAGTGAACTAGTTGTGGAATCTTTATGCTCTTTACCAAGGACATCCATAAATTAAACATTTTTTTATGTTACCATGTGACGGGATGAACAACGTCTGTCTGTAACAGTGGCAATTCCGCTCAGAGCTTTAAAATACATAGAGGGACACTGCCACTGCGTCCGTCACCCTGAGACATACGTAGACAAGTTCTAAGTGCCTGTAATTTTACTAGCACCTTATCTTTCAAAACTGGTATGCAGTAATGCTCACATTATTGCTGGCGACAGAAATATATAAGGCGGGAGTAGACGATTTCTTTCGCAAGAAGCTCAATTGCTACTAAAACATCTTCTATTTCAATGTTTGCAAGCAATATGTATATATAGGAAATGATATTATTTTATCGGGACTAAATCGCGTATATTTGTTTTTTTAAACAAAACAACGTTCAAATTCAAATGTTTTATTGCATACGGTATCAAACATGAACCCTATATAACCCTATCCTTACACAGCAATGTAAATTTTTAAGTACATTCTGGATATATCCAAATTTGTATTACAATTCATTATATTTAATTTAAAATTAGATAAATTAAAAACATGGAAATTATTACAAATAGCCAAAAGTACAATTAAGTAAGTAAAATTATTTTATTAAATTATATTATTTTAAATTTAAAATATAAACATTATTACAAATTGTTAAAGTAAGATAGCGTATTTGTTTAATAGTTTATTTCAATTTTATTTCAAAATAGTTTATCTTCAAAATATTCTTGAACTGTGTAATAGCATTTGTCAATTAATATTTTTCTTAGTAGTTTAATAAGTTTGTAGTTGTACTCTTCGTTTTTTATGTCATTAGGTAATTTGTTATATATTTTTATGGCCATTTCATGTGACCTAGAAGACACAAATTTTAATTTGGATTATACCGGGACGGGTAGCGTCGAGATTGATCTCCTTCTTTTAAATATAGTTCAGAGTGGTGTTTTACAAATTTTCATAGTTCTAAAACATAACTCGCCGGCAAATTCAATATTTTCAAATGCTTAAAGTGTGATTTACAGCTTTCAGTTGTTTTTAAGTTAGCCAGGATACGCACACACTTTTTTGAATAATAAGCAAGTCTTGTGCATCCGTGCTGTTTCCCCACAAAATTTCACGTTTCGGGCCCTTTACAAGTCCCATGGTCAGGGGTGACTAAGACAGTAACGTCATCAATCACTTATGTCTAATATTAATGTAAACCACCCTATTTTTTATTTTTACCAATTGTAAAAATACGGTTTATTTGAAAAAACCAATATACTCGATTTAGATCGGAAAGCACTGTGAACGTGTAATAATCACGAAAATCCAAAAACTCAATAAATACGTTAACTTGTAAACAATTAGAAAGTGAAGTTCTTAACAGTGTGGTGTTAATCTGGTTGCAGACTGTTTCTGACATTGCAAACTTCTCAATGAGTTATTCAACTTGACTCGATTACTTAATATTGAATTAGAGAATGCTCTGGATAGGTCACTTTTGTGTTAAATATTTAATTTGAATTACATCTTCGAAACCGCGTACACTCGTAGATAGTTTATATGGTCGTTGCCAGGTATCAGATATTTCTTGAACGAAACAACAGGGGTCTGTGCACCCGTTGCTAATGTAATACTACTGGTCAGTCACCTCAAAAGCGGCGAGGATGTGTGCCTTAAGGCCCATTGAGATGGAAAGAGTTTATCGCACGCTTCGTGACGAAAAATCGTACGCAATTATCGTAAGCAATAATCGCCCTAAGATTATCGTATCATAACGTTTACATTCAATCTCGCCTACGATTATATCATGAGATTCGCAAGCAACTTAATCGCCTCCACGACTTTTTACACGGAGAAATATGTGGTAAGGAGATTCTTGCTTAAGAGTTTTCGATTTGTCTAAACACGATCTTGTATAACATATTTTCAAGTTCATACGATTATCGTACAAATCGGTTCGAACCGTTTTGAGTGCGAGAATTGCCATTCGAGTTCAGTGATTATAACGGTATTGACTATGTATATATCAAAATGACGCAAAAATCATTCAAATTTGGAACTGCTGCTAATATTAAGTTCATTGTACTGTATAGAAATATACATTTTTTAATTTTTTTTTCAAATTTTGTAACATTTTTTAATAAAAAATTTTTTTCGTTCTCGTTTCATTAATTCTTGTCTTAGAGAAGCAGTTATAATCTGAATACCCTCGCGCACTGCACTCGTGGTAGAAACGGCTGGCACAGAAACTCGAAATACGATTTTTGCTTTCGAGTTCTGTTTACACGGAGACGTTCAATATTGAAAGGCGAGGCGATTATCGCTCACGTGGACGGTCGATAATCGCGAATGTTTAGACGAGGAAAGTTTTTTATATTCTTTCGATAATCGTATCTTCGAGACGATAAACTCTCTCCATCTAAATGGGCCTTTAGAGCGGTTACACACGGCGGCTTTCAGCAGCGATGCAAACGCAATACAAGTGCGCGACTGCGTCGACACAAACGCGCGATTGTATCACTACACTTGGGATCATGCTGTTGCATGTATACAATCGCCTATAAATCGCAAGAGTACCGATGCAATCGCATGTGTCACGAACGCGCATCACTGCAAAATTTCGCCGTGTGTAACCACTCTTAGCGTCACTATTAAGAAATCAATAAGAAAATCGATGCTATAATTCCCACCTAAATAAATATTAGTGACAACATCACCTACGTTGCTCTGATCCCAACTAGGTAAGTAACTAAAGCACTTGTGTTATGGAAATTGGAAACAATGACGGTACTAAAAACACTCAGACCCGAGACAATATAGAAAAGTTTCTCTACATTAACCCGGGCGGGGATCGAACCCGATACCTCAGAGATGGCGACAATATGTAAATCAGTGTGCAAGCCACTCGATCACAGCTTGTACACTAAACCGGTGTGTGAATGAATGTAGTCGCCGACCCTAAAGTCCCGAGTTCGATCCCCGGTCAGGTTAATGTACAAAAACTATCTATAATAAGGTCTCAAGTGTTTGTAATATTCACTAACAAGAATATGAATACATTAACAATGGATGGATGCAGCTATGTTCCGGAGGTTCACTGAGTTGCTCGTTTTACATGTGAGTTAGTGAGCCACCTGGGTGGCTGGGTTCGTCCTGTTTGCTATAAGTAATTAAATAATTTATTATTTGTAATTTGACAGTCTGTAGAGTAACTTGTATTGTACTAATAATATTTATAATAACAGGTCTGCCACGCAAATGTTCCGGGCGCGATTCCCGGGCCAGGAGAAATATTTTGTATGACCTGGATTTATTTCTCTCGTGAGTTTGGGTGCATTTCGTGGTGGTCTATGTGGTCCATGGCACCTGCGGTACAGGGTTTCCTAGTACGGGGCTTTAAAAAAAATCCTAATTCTAACGTAGTCAAAAGGTATGTCAATTTACTAACTTGTACGCACTTTGTTGTCTGAGAAAAAAATATTTTAATTTTTTTATTATTGACTACCACTGAGGTCGTCAATATATGTATTTATTCATTGAAACTATTTTTCCATATTTTAATCGCGTATATTTGTTTTTTCAAACAAACCAACGTTTTGAGCTCTTTGCAGGTCCCATGGCAAAAAACAAATATACGCGATTTAAATCCGGAAAAATAGTTTTATTTCCTATGTGTAACAATCGCGATAACCTAAGAACTCGATATTCATTCATTGTTAATGGATACCGAAACGTGTGGATGAAAACTAATTTCAAGTTCATAAATTGTTGTTATTTAATGCAGGAAGGTTAATGTATTAAGGCAAATGTTAATATAATAATAAATTTAAATAAAGAAAAGGAAATATGAGAATATTTCCAACTTTGTGTAAGGTAATGGTGGGTTTTCACGTTGGAAACTTCTTAGAGTACAAGTCAGACAAATTTCCAAAAAAAAAAAAGGAAATAGCAGAACCTATGACGAGTTCTGTGGTCGAGTGGCTTGTATACCGGTTTGTATGAAGTCTAGGCGAAAAAATAATTCATTACTTACAGCAAACAGGACGAACCCAGATACTCAGGCGAGTCACGGACTCATACACAGAACGTGTAACTGAGTGAACCTCCGAAATACAGCTGCATCCATCCAATGTTAATGTATTCATATTATTGTTAGTGGATACCACAACATCCGAGATATTACTGAATAGTTAGTTTTTGCACATTGACCTGACCGGGGATCGAACTTGGGACTTGAGAGTCGACTACTACAAGTAAACCTGTATAAGCCCTGGTCGAGTAGCTAGTACACTGGTTTACATGCTGTCGCCATCTCTGAGGTGCCGGGTTCGATCCCGGCCAGGTCAATGTAGAGAAACTAACTTTTCTAAAATGTCTCGGGTGTGGATGACTGCGACACGAACAACCGTGTCTGTTTCCGATTTCCGTAACACAAGTGCATAGTCACCTACTTTGGGATCAGAGCAACGTATCGTATGTAATGTCGTCTAATATTTATTTATTTATTAGGACAATGTTTATAACTGTTTTTAAATATAGTCAAAACGCTGGCTTTTAACGTTGGAAGATTTTTAGCGAAAGTTTATGTAGCAGTAAACCCTTTTAGTCCTTCCCGTCCTTATAGATTAGAGTACGTCCTGGGATGAACTGCCACTATAGGTACCCATTTCTGCCGCCAACAGCAATGCTCACTTCAGGGTGCTGTTGAAACTACATGTAACATGGCATGACTTTTTATAACACCAAATAACGTGACGAACAAGTTGTGCGCTTAAGCGGCATGTCTGTCAATGGGAACTGCAGTGCCACTCAGAGATTTAAATCGCAAAACGCCACCGCTCTCGTCACCTTAAGACACAAGTTGACAAGTCCCATGTGCCTGTAATTTCACCATCACCCTTGAAAACAGGAATGCAGTGCTCTTGCTTGCATTTTTTGTCAAAAATGCAAGTTATGCCCTTCTATATGGACTCATGGATTGTGTTGGTTCAGTTGGACTGGTAGCAGACAGACATGGTAACCGTTTGACCACAGAGGCAGTTATAAAGCGTATATTGTGAAACATTTTTTTTTAAATTGAAGATTTATCATTCTTTTTGTTCCTGTCTTATCGTGTTAGTTTTTATCCAACTGCGGGAGGGTTATTACAGCCTAAACGGCTTGATGGATTTTGATATATGAGGTATCGTTACATTTGTCTTGATTGGGAGTGCCATATTCTCTAAAAATAGTCAGAATAGTGAGGGAGGAATATTTTTTTTATCTTTCCAGCTAAATATATTTGTGGTCGGGTTTTTCTTGTGTAAAATGATAAGATACCATTCCTTGTTAACCGACTTCGAAAAAGGAAGGAGGTTCTGAATTCGACTGTTTTTTTTATGTGTCTTAGGCAATAACTTTTTTTCGAATTTAAATTAACCCGATTTTGATGATTATTTTTTTGTTGGAAAGAGGGCACCTCAATATTGGTACATACCATTGAAATTTGAAGAAAATATTTCACCTCTAAGGGCGGCAAACTAGGAGATACATCCGGTTTCGCTCACTTTCCAGTAACCGAATTGAATAAAAACTTGGCAAATAGATGTAGTTACACGAACCTTTGAGAGCGGTTTTTTAATACTCTGTACTGAGATTATACTCATTATATATTTTTTTAATTTATTTCAACTGTTTCGACGCGTATAAAGCCGGTAGGGCTTTGGTGAGCGATGTTTTTAGTTAATTATGTATTTTTTCTAAATTTTAATCAATAAATTTAAAAAATCATGTTTTTTGAGAACGACAAAAAATCTTCAAACTAAAGAAGGAAACTCAAAGTTACTCAACTCGACGGTATTTATCTTGTCAGGGAATTCTTAGACACATCAATATTTCTTTTCTACGTTGACTCATCCAGAAATCTAAACCTAAGTATAACAATAAACCACATTTTGTCAGACGGCTCTTAAGTGCCTAAGCGGGCGAGAATGTGAATTCGTATATCCTCCTTGCAAATGACTTTTGATTATGTTAGAATATTTGCCTTGGGACTCCTATTTGATTATCTCGTTTGTTATGAACGATAACTGTGATAGTAAATTTAACGAATTGTTAAACCACAGATAATATAATATTATACTAGTACTGATACCCATCCAAAGAAATGTCGCACTCGTAACTCCATTTATCCGGATACTTAGTTTCCATGAGTATATAACCACAAAATAGAGACGAAAAAAGGGTCATCCAACCCAGGCAACTCATCAGGTAATTGGGCCATAAACCACTTTTAAATATCAATCCTCGTTTGCACTGAAATCACAAATTAGAAAGCTAAAATAGTACAACGCCAGCAACTGACCTGTATGTACGTCTACGTATATTCCAAAAATATTCTGTATTTATTTTAATATAGATAATAACTCTAACTATGAGGGGCTGTTCCATTCGGTGGTGGGAAAAACTGCCAAACATCTAATTACAATGCAAACGGACTCACATTTCATCGGTAGTTAAATATTAAACATGTATTTTTTTAGTTCTCGTATATTATAGCGAAGCTCAAGTTAAACTGGTCGATTTGAAGTGAAACCATTGACGACACCCGTCAATTGTTTCGAATTCGGCCTGGCCAATCGGAGCGCAATTGTCAACGTAATGATAATAATTTTTGAAAAGGCCAACAGATGGCAGTAATTACATTTTTGTCTTGGTTATTGCTTTTGTTTAGGAGTTGATTATTATATACAATAACGTATAATAAAATTGCAAAAAGCCGAGTCCATGCTTTTAATATTTTAAAGTTAAAGTCAGTGTTACACCGTTAGTTTCGAAGATAAAATCAAAGAACTGCCATCTATACAACTTATTGCAAACTAACAAATCAAAAAGTATTGAGAAACGGTCGATTTATCGATTATCTTTTTAGCCGACTTTATAAAACGGAGGAGGTTCTCAATTCGGCTGTATTTTTTTGTATGTATGTTACGCGATAACTGTATTACGGCATTTGTGAACCGATTATAATGATACTTTTTTGTTGGACAGACGGTACCTCCCTGGTTCCATTTAAATTTGAAGAAAATATTCCACCTCTATGGGTGGCAAACTAGGGGTTGAATGACTTTTGAGGTCAGTTTTTTTAGTGCTCTGTTGGTACTGATCTGTTTTCAAGAACAGTATTCACCAATTTGCTTCATTAAAAATGAATTTTATTTGATCATTTCTAAAGCGTTGTTTAAATAGTTTTGCATTTCTGTTTTTATTTTATACTTCTTATTTAATTTTAAATGACAAACCTCAAATTTTCGATATTCAATACTTAATATTTTTTTTATTTTAAATTAAGTAACGCCATTTACAGTTTTAAATAAAGTTAATTTGTATGAATTGATATTCCATTGTTAAATTAATTACTTCGATAGAGAAAAAACTTTCAAGGAGTAAGTCTATTAAAGTTCTACTAGAAGAGATTCTTTGGCTGACGTCAACTCCTAAAGAAAAATGCCTTTTTTTGGATTCGCAAATTTTTAATCGCTTCCGGTTGAAAATTTATATTCATCTAAAAACACGTTATAAAATAATATGACTTCTTGGCCATGGACCACCTGACTGGTTCACCTGGGTAGAGCATGGGCAATTATTTCGTCCCGTAGTTCACCTTTGTCCACCTGTGTGAACCATGGGCAATAATTTCTTCTCGTGGTTCACATAGGGATTTTTCATACAAGCATACTTCTGTTTTTTATATTTCTTTACCAAAACCTACTTATTAGCTACTACCTGCTCTGAGCTTGAATATTGATGGAAATGTTTTGTTTTCAACTCATTTCATTTACGGCGTATTCACATTGTTATGGATTTATTTATTGTGTGTATTACAATCTATTGCTTAATTACTTTACTAACCCAATGGCGTTGGGGAGACGAATAAATAATTTACATATTTATTATCAAAATGCGCGGGGATTGAGAACAAAAAGTAATCTTTTTTATCGTAATGTGTGTGCTAATAATTACGACGTTATTTTGATAACCGAAACGTGGTCAGTTGAAGGTATAGCAAATACAGAGCTTTTTGACTGCAGATACTTTGTCTGGAGGCGTGATAGGAATTATGCCGCTACGCAACAGAAAATGGAAGGTGGAATTCTTATTGCCACGCAAGGCTCTATTGATAATGCCCCAGGTATCATTCCTGTTGAGTGCGGAGGACTTGTGGCTGACTTTATCTTACAGATCTAATTCGGCCGACAGATAAGTGTTAATTTACAAATTTGCGTACGTTATGTTATTCATCAAAATTTAGGTAATTCTTTTTCACAGCAAATATTGAACTTCTTTACGAATTTAAATAGCATTATGATTGAACACCCTGATGACAAATATTTACTGATATGTAATTTTAATATGAGGCGCTTAGTCTGGACGCCTACTAATTACGACAACTCATTTAGCCCTAGTAATTATCTCTCACAAGATGAGTATATATTACTTGATGAAATAACATCTTTGAACTTTAAACAATACAACGGTGTCAAAAACAACTTCGGAGTGATCTTGGAACTGGTCTTATGTACTGAAACTGTATTTGTTACTGACTGTAATGACCCTTTATCCCTGCCTGTTGATCCCCAACATGGTGCTCTCAACATTCAGATTAATTTTAATAACTGTTACGCACTGAAACCCGCACCATTTTTAAAGTATTTATTTAATAAAGGTGAGTATGAGTTGATTAATAGCGAAATTTTGAACATTGATTGGTTGAATGAGTTTTCATCAGGTACGGTTAACGATGCAGTTAATTTTTTCTATAACAAATTCACAGCATTGAGAGATTCTTATGTTCGCTCAAAGCGCGTATCTAGTATATCCTACCCGAATTGGTATTCAGCAGTACTTAAGAAAATATTAAAAGAAAAACATAAATACTTTAAGAAATTTAAGAGATACGGCAACCGATCAGATGAGGATTCCTTTAAGTAGCTCCGCGATCGTGCTAAAAATTTACAATAATTTTGTCATAGGAAATACATAAAACAACACGGTAACAGTTGTACTGTCTATTCAAACTAATCCGAAGCAGTTTTAGTCTTACATTAAATCTAAGAAAACAATCGAGTTTGCTGCCAAGCTGCTTTAAACACGGCGCTAATACTGTTAATACGGGTGATTCTATCTGTGAAGCGTTCTCAGATTTTGTTCATTCTATTTTTTTGGTATCGTTTAGTAATTGCTACACGTCTGTTGTTCATGTATCTTTCGAGGCAAGAACATCACTGAGTGCCATAGGAGGTTAAAGTGCATCGCTTGCTCGTTCAATTAGACCCAGCTGAATCAGCTAGGCCAGATCATCTTCCGGCAATTTTTCATATAAGTGCTCTGACACTATTGCTCTGTCCATCATCATACTATATAGAAAATCTCGAAGAAAGAGTGTAGTACCAGACGTTTGGAAGAAAACCTATGTAACGCCAGTCTTCAAAAAAGGTAATAAAGCCATTGTGTCTAACTATAGGCCAATTTTCTAACTCTGTATCATGTCTAAGATTCTAGGGAAAATCATTTATAACCAAGTTTATACCGCTTTAACTCACTCTTTTTGCTCATTTCAGGACGGTTTTCTCAAAAGGCGCTCCACTGTATCTAATCGGGTTTTATTTAACAGTTTTATTACCAGCGCAATGGACTTAAGAGGGCAAGTAGATGTTATTTATACCGACTATATAAGGCCTTCGACAGAATAAATCATGAGACACTCATTCTAAAGCTTGCGCATATCGGTATCTGTGGTGATCTTCTAATGTGGTTATCATCTTACATCGATAGCAGATCCCAGGCACTAGTAGTTAGTAATCACATATCTAGTTGGGTTAAAGTTCCTAGTGGTGTTCCTCAAGAATCGTCGCTCGAGCCGCTATTATTCATTATTATTTTTGGCGACATTAACCTATGCTTTAAGCACTCTCAGCTACTTTGATTTGATGATATGAAAACATTTGCCCATGTGAAGACACGAGAAGAATCGGTGGCCTTGCAGTCGGATCTGAATAGGCTTGAAGCGTACTGTGAAATTTACGACCTGGATCTTAATCCACCAAAGTGTTGCTTATTTAATTATTCTCTTAAAGGTGTGATGATGATGAAAGGCCTCTCGGTCACTCGGATTTGTTATGCGGTGTGCAAAAGATTTTGCACAGTATAAAAATACTATATTGCTCATTTGTCCTTAGCATTTTAGAATACGCCAGGCAAATTTGGTATCCTCGTTATCATATTTACATTTCGCGACTTAAAAATGTACAAAAAAAGTATATTCGTTTTTTGTGTTATCGAACAAAAGGCCGTTATAATTCTGCCAATTATAAAAATCTCTGTAGGAAGCATCATCTCCTACCACTCAGAATTCGTCGTGATATTAGTGACTTAAAGTTTTTATTAAAAATAGAATCAGGGGCCTTACCATGACCTCTTATTATAGTTCAGTATAGGTTGGTAATGTCAAAAAAGCGGGATGGTGATACACTTCATGTAGCGCTGTATCACAACGATTCATTTTAGGTCTTAAACTGAATCGTAATAAGAGTTGATGGTAAGGCCCCAGGCTTTATTGACTGTCCGGAATTGTTATCACAATTATCACTGAGAGTTCCCTCTAAGTATCTTAGAAACAATTCACGTTTGGTTCTACTTTATGTTTGTTATTTCAAACAAACCAACATTTCAGGTTCCTTACAGGTTTCATGGTCATGGCTGACTGTACTGTGTTCTTGGTAATGTTTAACAGCACAATAAAGATTCTTTTTCATTAAATATGAATTAAATAGTCTACGAGAACCTAACTTTTTCTTAATACGTAAAGAGAATAAACTACGCAATTTTCTTATTATATTTCTTCTTAGGGCAACAATAATGTCTTTTTCGCTCTTCGTGGATAAATATAAACCATTTTCTGACCTGTTTAAGCCAATTCCGCGACGATAAATGTAAGAACTCTAGAAGAATAAATTATACGGTATTGACAGTTTGTTCCCTTAATTCAAAAAAACAGGAACATCTCGTGAAAGTCTCTTGCTCTTATAAAGCGATATTAATTAAATTTTAGTTAAAACAAGTAGAGCTTCTTGTGAAAGAGTTCGTTCTTCGTTCGTTCGAACTTACCACCGTACCTATTTCTGCCGCCAAGCAGTAATGTCAGCATTACTGTGTTCCGGTTTCGAAGAGTAATTAGGTGCTGGTGAAATTGCAGGCAAATGGGACTTGTCAACTTATGTCTCAGGGTGACAGGCGCAGTTGACTGTGCCCTTAAGATCTTTGCGATTTAAAGCTCTGAGTGGTACTGTAACTGTTATGGACAGGCGTGTAACTTACCACCAGGCGCACGACTTCTCCGTCCCATCATCAGAAACTCAGATCCTTATGTACATTATCCATTTATAATATTAACAATAGAGTATTATTATTCAAATATAACAAAACAAAGGAAATTCTCATGACATATTATTTCACGGAAGATTTGCAACCAACGTGGTTTTTTACCAATTAATTGTGTGTGTTATTATTTACATAAATTTACCTAAAAGTTTACCTGTGGTTTTCTTGGTACTTCCCAAGTAATTACTCCGGCAGTATAAAGTAGAACAAAGAACGATTTAGTAGTAGTAGAGTACGTCCAGAGATGTATTGTTTCCTTACCTACTTCTGCCGTCAAGCAATAATGTGAGTATTAATTACTGCGTCCCGGTTTTGAAGGGTATAGGAGCGCTGGTGAAATTACAAGAACGGGACTTGTTACTTGTTACCTTATGTCTCTCTCGTAGTGGCCCTCAGATCTTTACGGTTTAAAGCTCTGTGAAGCACTGCAACTGTCATGGATAGGCGTGTCGCTTCACCACCAGGCGCATGACTTGTTCGTCCCGTCACTTGGTATTATAAAAAAAAAGATATTAGGTAAATAATGAGCCTGAGGAGCATCATTTATGGTCTCAAACTAGAGAATACTTTCTACTACCTTTCTAATAGAAATTCGGTACTCTGTTAATCCAGAGTAGCGAATTGGGATCTACCCAGAACACTCAGAACAGAACCAATTTAGGAAACATCATGTCTCACTTTCATAAATTTCTCACCGATGGCGCTGCGGCAAAAAATGATCTGCAACAAATACAAATTTCGTGAAAAAAAAAAATTCGTGAGGTCCGTTGGTTCGTTCCGTGGCTTAGGTGGCACAGCGTCTGGCATGGTTTGCTGGGAGACGTTGGTTCGAATTTAATCGGATCGAAGTGAATTTTTTCTAAGTGTTCGATTTTTGTTTAATAATTATAACAAACTCGTGGGGTAATTTCACAAAAAATAATTGAATATTGTCGTGGTGACACATCCTGACATTCAATAAAAATATTTAATTACAAGTTAATAGTGACATCTTTAGCCAGGGCTAGTAGCTGTAAAGGTATCTAACTGGGAGACGAAATTCTTTCATGGATGTCTCATAGATGGCGCTACGGTTAAAAAATCATTGAAAACCAAATTAAAAAAATTCAATAAAACCTAATTATGATGTGTCAAGTTTGATTCCTGTTGGGAATCGAACCCTCCTCCACTAGCCTTTGTAGTGGTAATCTTAACCACCGAGGTCATATTATCACAAATACAGTTAACCGGAAAACTGTTTCAACAATGAATACAAGGTACTTTTGAGGTTCGAATTGGCACTGAAGCGCCATTGCGCAAGCGATGAATCATAAGTTTGGTTTTTACAAGAATCCCAGATAATTTCCTTTTATAGAGCGGTCTACTGGAATCTCAAAACAAATATGAAGAATTTCGCTTGATAATTATGACACAAATAAAAAAACAATTTCACTTAATGAATGAATTTCGCGCCTTGGCGTAATCATTGCATCATAATTGCAATATTAGAAAAGAATCATATATTTAAATTCCATTCACAAATTATAGACCAACCATAATTTTAGATCAATTAATAAAATAGACAACTGATAATTATGACACAAAATAAGAACAATTTTAAATTTCTCATAACATTTAAAATGGCCGTCTCAGTTTGAAAGACACCGAAATTTACCCGACGAATAAAACTTATTTATGATTTTATTGCAATTGAAGATTTTTTATAAGTACAATGCATTACTTTAAAATTAACTTCATTTCGATGTGCATGCTACTTCGTCACCTCATCGTCACTTCCCATGAGGTGAAATGGAGTCAAATACTTTTATCGTGATGTTCTTTTTTTCATAAAATCAAGTGACGGGACAATCAAGTCGTGCACCTGATGGTAAGCTACATGCCTGTCCATAGCAGTTGCAATGCCACTCACATCTTTAAATCGCAAAGATCTGAAGCGCACTGCCACTGCGCCCGTCACCCTGAGACATAAAATGACAAGTCCCATGTGCCTGTAATTTCAACAGCACCCTACCCTTCAAAACCAGAACACAGTAACGGTGACATTACTGCTTGGCGGCAGAAATAGATATGGTGGCAGTAATTCCTTGGACGAACTCTTTCACAAGGAACTCTAATGCCACTAAAACTTCTAAATCACGAACCTCCTGTGCCTGTATTACAGGTATCCCATTTATAGAGAGGAGAGGAGAGGAGAGGAGAAGATGGGATAGGTAGTTTTCTTTTGATGAACCTCACAAAGCTGCAGTTCAGAACATTTAGGAATCATTCTCTTATCAAGACAGCATTGTTTTATCCCGTTGAGGTCATGTCAAATTAGCTGTATCTTTTTGAGTTCTAACTTCAATTCGACTGGTACGATGTCACTGATAAACAATATAAGACCCAAATGGAAACCCTGAGCTACACGGGACACCACTTATATCTATCTTACGTTTATTAGCTTCCAAGCACTGGACAGAGCCTGACTGGACTAGACATAACGCATCTTCAAAGTAAAATCTCGTTTCTCAACTATCAATACGGAATTTCTTTGGAACAGTAATCTTGACACCGCCGTTGTCAAACATATAACATTTACATTCCAATTTTTTAAAACACTATACACAATTAATTTATAAATTGTGATTTCCATCTCTATAAATCTTAAAGTAAAGAGGGGAAGACTTAGACGAATAAATAAAGAATAACGTCAAAGTCACGTCTTCCATAAAGAGATCAAAGTACTGACTATGGACCGTAAGGAGTGCTACCGACAAAAGCCTGGGCTCTTAAATAGGATGACGATATGATCCATTAAATTAACCAGATAGTTGTCATCAAGATATTCACTACACACCACATCAAAGTTAAAGAATTTTTCTGCAAAATCAATGAATGACATCGTAATTACTTTACTCCTCTTTGTCTCGGTCGTGATTCAATGACCAGTTTGATAAAATAAGTTAATCATTTTTGCCCAAATATACATTAACACACAGTGTACTTGTGTGTAAAAAGGTTTTGTCATTAGCGTCATCATGACTGTCTGACAATCATTGTTATTAATTAAGAGGTAATGATATTGTTTATTTTTCCGGGCAGACACTGTGCACCCGAACAAGTTTGTACCCTGTTTCTTTGGTTTTTTGTTTGTTTTTTGCTTTAGTTTTTTGCCTTATGAGTTAGATGTCCAGATATGAAAACAAACTAATGAGAACCTACGATACCAAGACAATGGGAGCTTAATTTATTATGATACATTTTTTAGTAACTTTTTATATAAGTTACTAAAAAATGTATCATAATAAATCAAGCTCCCTACACACAACACTAGCTGAAATAAATCAAACGAAGCCTTATCATCTTTCTTAAACTACGCAGCTCTTGTTTATGTGGATAAGTGTGTGATCTTCTTAATCTATACAATTATACACAGGAGTAGGATCCAGAGTAAGTCACTGGTAGATGTGCGCACAGCAAAAACTATAAACTCTAACATGAAACCTTGAGGATGTATTACTTTTAATTAATGTAAGCGTATTAAGAAAGGATTTTCCAAATTCAACACCTAAGAAGGTGAAAAAGGGTGAAAATGTTTATATGAAAAATCGCATTCATTGAACTTACAAAGATGAAACTTAGCATAAAATATTTTATAACGCAATAGTAAGAGACTACATGACATTTTTCCAAACGACTCCGAGATAGAGTTCAAGTGGTGTATTAAAGTTTGTAGGCATTAGAAGTTTGTAACGTGTGGTGCGGTTCACTTCAAACTTGTTTTGGACAGCTTAAATACAAAATTAATATCGAGTTCTTAGGTTTTCGCGATTGTTACACATAGGAAATGAAACTATTTTTCTACTATTACTAACTTTTTTTTTAAATCGCGTATATTTGTTTTTTCAAACAAACCGACGTTTCGGGCCCTTTACAGGTCCCATGGTCACGGTTGACTGAGATGGTACAGTCTTCAACCAGTTATGTCTAATATTGATGCAAACGTTTACGCGACGATGTTTGACATCAGCTATATGCTATATGTTTTCTTTGTAAAATTAAAAATAAGGTATTTAATTAATAACTACATATTGTAACTATAGTGAAAAAATAGGGTGGTTTGCATCAATATTAGACGTAACTGGTTGAAGACTGTACCACCTCAGTCAACCGTGGCCATGGGACCTGTAAAGGGCCCGAAACGTCGGTTTGTTTGAAAAAAACAAATATACACGATATAAATCCGGAAAAATAGTTTCATTTCCTACAAAATTAATAAATACGTGTTTCAAGGTTTTCAAAAGAAACCCTAAACACGGATAAGGTAGTGTATCGAAGTATTATGTATGTTACATTATATTGTATGTATGTTAGTCTTTAAAGTATATACTATATGGGTCATGTGGCCAGAAATAAACAAAAATAAAATAAAATAAATTTTATAACCTTTCCTATTGGAAATCGTATTCCTTACGTTTGCAAACTGGAATATTTTTCGTTTTTGTTTTGGTAGTACGTATGTAACGAATGTAAACATCTGCTGGCAACCAGCTGGTTTGTAAATAATGTTAAGCGATGTACGCGTCTGTTCTCTGTCATTCCATTTTTTCTTTGGTCCCTCAGAAGCAGCGCGTGTAGGTACAATTCGTTGTCTAAATTCGTAACCTCGTAACCTCCATTAATGTGAACTTTTGAATAGGTACAAAATACTAGAAATAATTATGTAACAATCTATGATTATACCTTTAATTTATAATTTAAAAAGAGTCTACAAATTATATTTTAAGCTTTAATATCCCCAACATTGCGCTTATAGAGTAAAAAGATATTTCGTCCAAAAACGAAGCTAAGAGGTTCTCAAACTATGCCGACGAATTGTAAATTCGCTGCGTTACGTATTCTGAGCAGAGTATGTCACCGTCACTGTGGTGATGGTTAACGCTGCTGTTGCGGTTAAACGTGTGGCACAAGGTCGCACCTTTCGATAACCGCAGTGGCATGCTCATGTCAGATGGTCCGTTATTGTTTATTTCAACCATCGAGTATCTATACAATGTGTTGATTTGTATTCTCGCCATTTTTACAGAGGGCTTTCTATATCCAGAACTGAACCCAAATCACTAAAAAAATAAATCGAAAAACAATTCCTAAATTCTCCATTTTTATTTAATTGCGGTAGCCACGCTTGACACAAAGGTCATTGACTTGAACTACACGTGCCACAGGTATCGGCAACCATTGGAACAATGACCTATGCACAGAAAATATGCATTTTACATCTATTTGGTGGTAAGGTACGAGTAGGGACGGGGGGGAATATCGTATCGAGCTCATGATTGGTAGATTATCAGTCGACCTTGCGCATTGCGTCTACGTTCCGCTGACATCGTGCATATGTTCTAGTTTCTCACGAAATGCCATGTGGTTTGGTATGTAAACAAGAGTTAGTGCAATAAAAAACCACTACCAGTTCACCAGACCCTACATTACCATCAAGTGCGTTCTTATAGTATGATGTAAAACATTTAGTTTACGCAGATAACGAGTGTCGAAGAATTGCACGCAAATATCGTCTCTGGTTTCTTTCTGCTTTTTCTGTTGTGAAGAATGTTCTAAGTTGAAACGAAACTCTGCATATCTGTGGCTGGCTCCAGCTGGAGCGGTATGGTACGGACTCCGGCTGGTATGGAGCCAGCTGTGGAGCTAGGTACTTCTAGTACTACTTTCATGTAACCTAAAGTTGGTAAGTACCAAATCTAAGTTACAAAAAATATTTTTTCGGTTTTCTAACTAATATAAATAATTAGTAAGTTATACTAGTACATAAACATAATTAAAAAAATAGGAAAATAAGCGATCGAGAAAGATTATGTATCGCTCGGAGAAGCGAGTGGCGGTGTCACTGTCCTCCGCGGTGAATACACTTCGGGACAATTTTACAAAACTTTATTAGATACAGTTACCCAAAATATTGAACAGAATATTTTTTAATATTTTTAGATGATTTAGCATTGTTTCTATTATTAATTTCTTAAATATGGCGAGAATGCAAATCAACACATTGTATACTTTTAAACTCTATGTAAATTCTGTGGGAAATTTATTTCTTCACTCAGAGAGGTACTTTTACAGCTATAATCGCTGGCTAGAAATGCCACTTTTATCATTGTAATTTTCAAGTTTCTATTGAATGTCGAGCTATATTAGCACTATATTAGCATTATATTCAATTATTTCTTATGAAATTGCTCCACTAGTTTGTTATAATTATTAATAACAAAGATAGAAGACTTATGTTGGCGAAAGCTATATTAGTCAACTATTCACTTTAAAATGCTTATTACTTGCAATAACTATCACATTGAAATAAATTAAGTTACCGATTTGATTTGACTATGATCGATTAAAGAACAAAATGACAACACCAAATGATATTGGGAGGAATAGAAAAGAAAGAAATAGGAAGGATAGGTTAGGTTAGTGGGTGCCAGTTGGTGATCTTTGTGAATATACCTAGTGTTCTGTGAGTTTGTGAGAGTAGCGAGAGAGACAACGAGGAAAGGCGTTTTTCAGAAATATACTTTAAGGCGATTATAACTCAGCATCGTTACGTTACGTTTTTTAACGTTGTGCTGAAGTATCTCAGTTTGTATGGAAAACATGCGCCGTCGAACAAATTGACAATGCTTCGCGGGAGCGCGGCGAGCGCGATTTTACCGTGCCCCGCGTGGAGGGGCGCGGCGAACCGCAGAGTATGACACACTCACAGACATATATCTAGATAGACGCCGCAAGTGTACGTACTTCACGTGCCCAAAGTAAGTGAAATTCACTTACTTGCCGCTGCTACACTTCAGAACGCGCTCGATCGTTACCGTAGATCAGCCTTTCCCAAAGTGGGCGATAACATCCCCTTGTGGGCGTTGCAGGCCTAAAGGTAAGAGACCCAGGAAAAAATAGGGGCGTTGTGTAAAGGCTTAGGGGGAGATTTGTAATTTCAATTAGGAAGACTCTTAGACACCCACTGAGCTCTCGACTCTCGACTACAACTTGTGAACATCAACTAATATTAATTACGAGATTGCTCTAACTAACTCGGTTTGATATTTCTCTCCGTGTAGTTCATATATCTGTCCTGTTTTATTGAATACATAAAATAAAAATCATGTCAATCGGTCGCTCCGTTTCTAAATGAAAGTAGACACAAACAAACAAATAAAAAGGCAACAGACACAGTTTCGCATTTTAATAGTTATTAGTATTTCTAGATAGGTAATTTTCGTAGATAATAGACCGCGGGCAATCATGTTTTAACAGGTTTTTGTTAAATAACCCGATTTGTGCATTCCTGTATCAATCGGCTGGTTCATAGAACAGGTACTTGTTCTTACTTGTTGAGTACGATTGACCGTCGAATGAGATAAACGAGTTTATGCATGTTTGTCTTTCCTGTTGGTTCGTGCTGCTTATGCAATGCTATATAAACAACGTAATACTTATTTTATTTTCATTAGCGATTTCGTGCGTAACACTTACTTACGTATTTCTCAAAACAAAACAATGTCGGAAGTAAAAAAGAAGAGACGGCAATACTGTGCGGAAAATATTTAATTTCGGATTCATTGAAAATCCCACAAACCCATGGTGGCCTTTGTGCCTTCTATGTCTAAAAACATTTTCGAATGAAGCAATGAAGCCTTCAAGACTACAAGACCATTTGAATAAAATGCATCCAGATAAGAAAAACAAGAATGTAGCAAATTTTCAAGACCTAGAGAAGAAGCATAATACTCAGCCAAGTGTAGCAAAACTCTTTTCGGCGGCTGCTAAGCAAGTTGACGACGGATTTCGAGCTTCGTGCAATATCTCTTTGTTAATTGCTCAAAAAGGCAAACCACACAACATCGAAGAAGAGTTAATTTTGCCAGCAATAAAGGAAGTAATAACTACTGTGCTTCATAAACCGGCCGCAGATATTATCCGAAAAATGTTGAGTAATAATTCTGTGCAAAGACGAATTGATGAATTGGCTGAAAACATTGAAGAATCATTGTGCAATATTCTGAGGATTAGTCAATTCTCAATTCAGCTCGATGAGTCCACTTTATCAACTAATGAAGCATTGTTGCTGTCTTTCGTGAGGTTTATTAAAGATGAGAAAATATGTGAAGAACTATTGTTTGTTAGAAATTTAGAGACCGACACAAAAGGCGAAACCATATTCAATACATTGGAAAAGTTATGTGATGAGAAAGAGATTCCCTTGAAAATTATTATATCAGTTGCTACGGATAACGCTTCGGCTATGATAGGGTGCCATTAAGGCTCCATAGCGTACTTAAAAAATAAAATTCCAGATGTCCTTGCTGTACATTGCGTTATTCATAGACAACATTTGGTTGCTAGAAATTTAAGTGAATTACTATTTCAATCACTGCAATATGTCATCAAAGCGACTGCTTTGATGACATATTGCTGCTTTGATAACTGCTTTGATAAAATCCGTAACAGCTGTTTCAATGATAGATTATTTCATCAGCTTTGTGTTAGTAATGATGAAGATTACAACCGTTTGTTGTTTCATACTGAAGTGCGTTGGCTATAAAGAGGCAATTGTCTGATTTGATTTTACAACCTGTTTGACTCTGTGATAAAGTTCTTGGAAACTAAAGATACAGAATTGCGTAACAAGTTCATTACATCAAAAAATGATATAGCTTACATGACATATAAATTGTTCAACGACATGAATCTCCAACTGCAAGGCGATGAACTAAATTTAATTAAAACAAAAAATTTCGTTGCTGCTTTCGCAGCCAAACTGCTTCTACACAAAAAGAATCAAAGAAGAAAGCAGACGTGAGTTTCACAATTTTCCGATTTTATCAGTATCCTGCAGTAACATTTGGAAAACCTCCACATTGACTTCATCGAACGATACCAGGACATTTTGAACTTGAAAATACCAGATTGGGTGTTGGATCCACTTTCAAATGTCAACACAGCAATATCACCTCAGCTGGAAGAAGAACTTATAGAATTGACAACGAACGAGGAAATAAAAATCGAGTTCAAAAATGGCTACCAAGAATTTTAGCTACAGAAACCGATCCCGCAATTGTACCCTCGATTGTGGTCAATCGTTCAACGATTCTTGATAGCATTCCCATCGTCATATTTGTGTGAACGTGGTTTTAGTGCTGTGACAACGTGGTAACTTGCGGCAGTTCTTGAGTAAATTGGAACCTGATATCAACAAACTTATTAAACAGCATCAGATTCATCGTTCACATTAGTTTTTATATTAGAATCGATTATGTTTGTTTTATTTTAAATAAAAGATACTCTGTCTGAATACTATAAAGTTGCGTTTCAATAATCATCCTCCGCGCCGTTGTGTACTACCTACTGTAAAAGTCTCGTTTATAATGAATGTTTAATCTCCGCTAATATAGGTCACAATAATTAATTTAATTTGAAGATATAGTCGTTTTTAATTAGGTGAAAAAATGGGGGCGAAAAAAAAAAATTCTCAAGGTGGGCAGACAAAATAAGTTTGGGAACCCCTGAAACACCAGTCGAAAACGCGAAAAAATGCATAATTGTGCCATTACAAACTGCAAAAGCACCATAACTGTGGATAAACGGGGACGTTTCGTTCCACGGCCAAGTGATTTTGTAATCAGAAGATGCATAATTTATTTTAAAAACAATTATTTTGGTTTTGTATGAATTTCGAGAAAACAAATATGCAACCGAGTGTCTCATGTTTCGACCAAACGCGCTTTTGTATAATGTATTCAGTGTCGTGGTACGGCCACGTGTACATTTTTTTGGCCAAATTTAACATTTAGGCAACACTCTTCTCCATTCGAACCAGCGCCTTCAGCATACCGTGTCTGATGCTCTTCCAACTGAACTACGAAACGAACTAGCAAACCTTACTAATTTTTCTGTTTTTTTTTTGTTTTCGGTTTTTAACTACTTTATTGCCGTAGCGCCATGCTTGATAAAATTGTGAACGTTTTTCTTCAGTCAGCATTTAAATATATAATTTTTCATAATTTCAGTTTCCCCGTTTACAATTACTAATGATTTTTGGAATTACTTATACCAGAGGGTAGAAAATTTTAAAGACAATGAATTTTAAGCCAATCGGGATTTTGTACCTTAACGAATTGATAATTTATAATACGGCATGGATTATATTTATAATTAAGTATTAGGATTCCCACGTGCATAGTCCCATGAGAGTTCAAAAACCCGATCAATTAAAAACAAAAAAAAACGTTTTTACCAATATTTTTTACGGCTTGGTTTCTTTGCTATTCAGAGCCATTTTTTACCTCATAATACCAAGTGTTGCTAACAGTAAAACTTTAAATCCCCGTTTTTACGAGATTCTCATAGACCTATAATTACGGTGAATATTTTACACGTGTTTCCTTATGTTTATGATAAATAAGAATAATTTATTTAAACTACTTGCCTAAGTTAAGACATTTTTCTAACCTAGTCAATTGCGTTAGCAATTATCTTGAAGAATTTTTCCAGCGGAAAGATGACAGATGACCAGTGGCAGGGCTCTTATACTTGAGGTGTGTGCCTCACCACACACACACGCACACACACACACATAACTATGTGGTGTTTTTTTCAGGACGAAGCACAACACCTTTTTTGAAACAAAGCTTTATTCTAAGTATCTTAAGACGATTCCGTGTCGGCAAATGCAATGACTCTATTATACGGTACGTCCTGTACGAGATATTCCCTAGTTTGAGACCAGATATCATATTGTTGTTACTGAAAGCTCGTTAGACTTGTTCTTTAATGCGAATGATTGCAGAGGTAAGCAACCGCCGGCTGCGGCCAAGGGCGAACAAGTCACGCTCGCTCGCGTGCAGCAGCCCACTTACAAACGGTCGTCTAATATTTGTCGAATATACACGAGTAAAACATCACTTTTGCACGAGTCGGCGGGTTAATTAAAATAGTTTTCCTGTTGACACGCTTTGTAAGAAACGCAATAAAGTTTTGAACTCTAAAACACAACACATACGATATTAAATTAAAATGACGCCTTTATTATTAGCTGTGTGATAAAACACAGAGAAATGGAGAGATGTAAAAGCAAGAACGAGGTTGTGTTTTTATAATCACAGTACAGAGTACTAAAAAAACCGACCTCATAAGTACGTGGAATTACATATAACCTAAGGAGCACACTTTATACCCCTTAAAACTGTTATATCTATAAATAGTCTTAATATGGTATTGATTTAGATAATAGTTCTCTATAAATGGTTTTAGAAAAAAGAAATTGTTGTGGACTTATTTCACTCCAGTCAAAATTTACTACTTACTTCTTAATTAAGTGTAATCTCTCCTAACATTTACTCTTATAGTCCTTATTTTAAGTTCATCTGTAGAACAACTGATTATTTTTAGTAAAATTGCTCTATACACATCCAGTAAAGTCTATTAATACTCTAAAAACTAGTGTTCTTAAGTTTATTCTAGATATATTTAATTTATAGACATTCTGTAGTATTTGTACTTATTGACAAACACGTTATAGCGCGTCTTCAGTAGATTTTATTTTTAAAAATACTACAATTGGGGTTTTTACTCTATTGGACGTTGTAAGAGGTCATGCAAAATGGATAAAGTAAAAAATATTAAAAGATCTGGCAGAGGTGGTGAACCTTGGATATTAA
>NW_020653850.1:19096339-19097347 GCF_003589595.1 Hyposmocoma kahamanoa | reverse complement strand
ATACTCTAAAAACTAGTGTTCTTAAGTTTATTCTAGATATATTTAACTTATAGGCATTCTGTAGTATTTGTACTTATTGACAAACACGTTATAGCGCGTCTTTAGTAGATTTTATTTTAAAAAATACTACAATTGGGGGTTTTACTCTATTGGACGTTGTAAGAGGTCATGCAAAATGGATAAAGCAAAAAATATTAAAAGATCTGGCAGAGGTGGTGAACCTTGGATATTAAGTCACATCATTCGATTCAATCAGCGTTGCCAATGTCAATTGTTCAAAATCCCCAAAATCACGGTTAAAATCCCCAAATACGGGTAGAGCAAAGCTCATATTGCCCACATCTCGAGTTTTCATTATTTATTAGAAATTCATCGCTTAAAAATATAATAAAGAATTAAGAAACTCAAAATGTAATAATCTATTACGTTTGCAGTGAATGTAACAAGTAAAACTAATTATAAAATTAGAATGACCTTAAATCGTTTATTTATTTTAATAATAATGATAATAACGTACACACTCAACATAGCTCCTCACTAGGGAAACCCTGTGTCGCGGGTGCCATGGACACACACGTAGACTACTACAAATTACATCCAAACTCACGAGAGAAATAAATGTAGGCCATACAAATATTTCTCCCGACCCGGGAATCGAACCTGAGACCTCTGCATGGCAGTCCGACATGGTAGCCGTTTGGCCACGGAGGCAGTTATGTTAATTATAATATTAATTAGATTCAACATTAATCTGTAATCAGTCTGAACAAAAAATATTTTTTCTTTGCCTTACAAAATTAAGTAAATTGATTATTTGTTGTGCATTTGGTGACACTATGTTAATGTTAGAAATAATTAATGAGTTTGTGGTGTAGAAATACCAACTGTTTATCAATAGCTGATTTCGTTTTGCTTCATACCGGGGACCGGCCTAAGCGGGAGAAAGAATCGCGAACTCAACACGCACCGACTGGTAATTTTACAATTTAGAACCAAGTGCTCTAATAA
>NW_020653850.1:19074375-19096239 GCF_003589595.1 Hyposmocoma kahamanoa | reverse complement strand
TTGTACCACATAAAGCAATAAATGATATGATTATGATTATGATTAATCTCATTTAAATTTGAAAAACCTCTAAGGGTGGAAACTGGGGGATGAATCCAGTTTCGCGCATTTTCCGGTTGTTAATACTTTACTATTAAGGATTCAGCTACTTAATAAAATAAAATGACATGAAAAACCTTTTGGAGCGTGTATTCCAATTTACAGTAAAAGGTAATACGTGTGAGCACGCTTAGCTACGATGGCGGAATAAACCGAGTGAGGGGCGCGCGGAACTAGCGATGCATCAGCAATTGATAAATTAAACAAAATGACAAAATTTTAGAATCCCCACATTATCCTCACATAGCGCCAATCCCCACAAAATCCCCAATCTAGTTGAAACTCGCCACAATTTGGGGAATTCCCCACAAATTGGCAATACTGGATACAATAGTCGTAATTCGCGCACGGGCCGGTCATGGCCGGCATTTCTTTGTTGACAAATAAGTGATAAAAACAATTGAAATGAGCGCGTAAACTACTGTACTCCAATGTTATGTATGTGTATTGTGCCGTCTATCAATAGAATACAGTGAAATTATTGTGTGAAATTTGGGTGGGCGTGAAGAAATAAGGTCAATTTTGTAATGAAAATTTTATTTCTTCCAACATAAGTTAGGAATGTCATTAAAATATTCCTTAATTTATATGATAGGGAATTATAATACCTAACACATTCCATCTAATTATACAGAATAACGTTTTCTTGCGACAAGTATTTGGATTTTTTAAATTGTTTTTTGACCTAGTGTTTTGAAAAGTTTATTATTGCGTAATACGCTCACTATTCCTATAACATTTATAAACGTTTTGTAATACTGTCAAAAGAAAAAATCGCTTAGAAGCATCGCATTTTGTACACAACCACAAAAGCTTCACAGGAGTAAATATTCTTCTACAAGATCAACTACATAAAGCAAGTAAAAATAATCTTTTCGTATTCTAAAGTTTTTCTTTAAATAAAGCTATAGACAAAATGCCCCAACAGTGTTTTGAAAAAAGCATTCTATTCTTATCGCCATTTTTATTTTTAAAGAAAGAATATGAAGTAGCCGAGAAAAATTTCTTTTCTTTTTAAAAAGTAAATCTAAGTTGAAATTAACTTAAAGAAGCCTAGAACTTCTTGGAAATGGTTTGTTTTGTGAGTTATTTTGAATATTTAAACTTTCTATAAATATTTAAAACCGAAAATCGATAACTGTATTTTTATTAAATATATATTTTATACATAAATATTTAAAATTTAGCGAGCGCATTACTTTTATGACAGGTTTTACATCACTTTTCACAATGTATATAAAGTCGCACGTCAATTCGCGCTTTCTAACCGATTAAACATTGCGCGAAAAAGTCTAAAATATTATATCAAATTTTGCCATGTTGCAATTTTGATAGTTTATATTTTGTAAGCAATTAAACTTGAAATCTATTAGTATTAAGAGAATTGCGTCGCATTATTGTAACGCTTTAGTATTTTGGTTTTAAAATAGTATTACTAAGAAAACCATCATAGACTATAAATTATCTAAAAACTGTCTATATTCTACAAATGATCTAGTAGCATTCTAGAAGGGTTCTTGAGAAATAAGATAAGAATCACTCTTAACACAACCTACAGATAGTTTCTCAAAGCACTCTTGTGATCTACTAATAAAGTTGTGCCCACTTTTACTTTAAATTATCTAGAAACCTTCTTCAAGATGTTTTGAGGGAATTTGAAGTCTTAAAATATTCAATTGAATTAAATTCTATTAGATATCATATAGTATATATTTAGATGTGGGTGTGCTGCTTGGGAATTACCAAGTTTTGTTGAAATCGGTTACCGGAAAGTGCGCAAACCCGGATTCATCCCCTAGTTCGCCACTATACGAGACTTGACACAGGAAATAATAAAAATCGGTTCTCACTACTCTTGAATTACTCTTACTGTCCCCGTCATCCAGTAACATAAACTTGGTAAATGTAGCCGCCAAAGATGTAGACGACCTCGATGAGCCCGTCGAATCGGCCGTTTTATAGTTTCCTTTAAAGTTTTGGTAATACGTAGCTAGTGTATCGTATACATAGCCGGTGATCGTTAACAGCCAGTGGTTTAAGAAGAACAAATAAAAAATGAACGGTCCTTTTGACATTTGTACAAAAAAATTCGTTACATAAGTGGTAGGCACACCATTTATGTGGTGTTAGTTGATTGGTGCAGAGTCCATAGATTGTGTGTCCTTTAAGAGCATTTTTTGAAAAGGTGAATAAAGGTGGGCTTATCTTCAAAGCAGATCTCTTCCAGCCAACCCAAGGCGGTCATAAGCGGGCAACATTATGCAATATAATAAAGTAACGGTTATAAATGAAAGAGTACCTACACTTCATAAGTATTATAAACGCATTTTTATTTATTTATTTAGGAAAACATACAGTCTTATATAAATCTTACAAGAAATATATTAACTTACTAACAAACCAGGTTGTTCCATTTAATACAACGTACAAGTATTACAAAATATGAGTTTGTACAGTAGACACTTGTCTAAAATACACATACAGAAAACAAATAAAACAATATATTGTAGACAGTAATTAAACCTGTCACAGAGGTTTTAGTTTATTCACTGAGTCCTCTGTCAAATATAATATTTTCCACTTTTTTCTTGTAACTCGTCTATGATAATGAAAAATGTCGATGTCGTTCAATTTCTCATTACACTACCTACCCGAGCGTCGAATAAATGTGTTTTTAGCGTAATTCGTAGAACACGGGTAACAATAAAATGTATTTTTGGTACCGGAGGACATTCTAGGAATTGTAATAATAAAGCAGAGTCTATAGTATAGACTCTGCTTTATTATTACAATACGGTAGTCCGTTCACTATTTATGAAGAAAAAATTCATCCAAAAGGACACGTTTGTTGATTAGAGAATCCATATTATACCTTTTAGCGGCCGTTTCATAATCGACAAAGAAGTGTTCAGTTCGGTAGTATAAATATTTAAGAAATTTATTTCGTATTTTCTCTAGACGCTAGGCGTGCAATATGAACGGCGTATTGGGGGCTCCAAACAACGCATGCAAATTCTAACATTCTTGACCAAACTTTTAGTTGGCGCAATCACATAAATTCTTTGACTTCACGGATTCGTAAACTAATCTATGTGTTCAAAAACCTCCGGCAAGTAGTTGATGCTCACACCCTCCACATGACTTATTCTGCCTTATGCGTGTCCTTATTGACCTACTGTCTTACTGCTGGGTGGTGCGGCTAAAACGACTATGCTTAAATTGGAAAGAGCTCAGAGGTCGGTCTTAAAAGTGATGTTTAAAAAGCCTTACCGGTATCCAACTTCACTGTTATACTCTGACTCTTCAGTTCTGTCAGTAAGGCAGTTATACATACTACATGTCATCTTGCAGAAGCATACGCTATTAAAATATGACCCAACTTTTTTGCAGAGACGTAGAAGTGCCTACGTATGCCCTCACAGGCAACATAGGACTACCTTGGCTGGAAGGCACTTCTGTGTTCTCAGCCCTCGCTTATATAATATCATCAATAGTAAAATAAACATATATTCTCTTTCCCGTTACGAAGTCAAGAAAAAACTGACAGCTTTGTTACAATGCCACGACTACGATTCCACAGAATCGCTGTTAAAGTAATTTCACTTATCTATAAATAATCAACTAGATTAGATTGTGTAATTTCATTTAAACTTATTTGTTATTCGGCTCTCCTATGTTAAGACCCTATACGCATTCAAAAGCAAAAATTAAGACGCACCTTTCATACAGCTCACATTCACACACTACATGTCCGAATCAGTACCATTCACAACACATTTAATACACACTCTCCACTTTTACATACACACCGCCAACTACACAGCATAGATTAATCTATAAACTTAATTAACCTACTCTTTAAATGTTGTTTCTTTGTTAAATTTCATTTTATTTTCTTCTTAGTCCCAAAAGAACAGTCTTATTGTACTAGTTTTGGGCACAGAGTTTTATTTAGTTTACTTTTAAGCCATTTGTTTGTTACAACTAAGATTGATGCTTTCCCGCCGTGGTGGCAGCAGTACTATCCGCTAACACAGGTTGAATCCTTTTGTGGGGTCTGGATGTTGCCTGGCTGGTTAGCAACCAATCAATTACTTAAAACATATTACTGTAATTATTTTTATAATATTTGTAATGGCTATAAATAAAGTTATTATTATTATTTATTATTATTATTATTAACAGCGATCGTACGGAAGAGTAATATAGGATATTATAGGTAAATATTTTTTTTAATACAGTTGCTCAAAACGTAGTATTTTTCGCACTACAAATCGTGCCGAAAGTTGGAATTTTCGCACTAGTGCTTTTTACTTTTCCATTTTTTTTATTTACTGTTGTTTCAAATCTTAAGCACAGAACTAAAGAAGTTGTATATTTATTTAATATTTATGTGCTTTGTGACGTAAGTCATTCGTCATTAAAACTTATATTTATTTACAAATACTATATAATGAACGTATCGAGTGGAGGTCTCTGCCTACCCCTGAATGGGTGACAGGCGAGATTTTTATGTATATATTTGTTTTATGTATTACAGATAAATTGTATCTCACTACCGTGCACGGGTTCCTAAAGAATTTTAAACAAAAGTACCAGGACTTCATAATAAGAAAAGTGGTTACAGACCGATATTACAGAAAATAAACAAAAACAGCACGTTAGAACTATATTTCCATAGACTTTTAACTAATGGTTGCAGTAGTTGTATTTCATTATTTTAATTTACTAGCAGAAAATGAGTTTTTTTTTAAATACTGTTTTATTTTACTTTCAATGTAGTTTTTTCGCAAATGTATTAAAAAACGTCGTTTAATACACGTGCGGATTTGTCATTTTCACTTGTCTCGCGTCTTGATCCTCGCCTTTGGCTCGGGCCAAGAAGCCTCGAGCCTCGTGAATAATGACTAACTTTCCGCACTTATATAAAAAATAACTATATTGAAAGGTCTAGTAAGGCGAAAAATCATTCCAAGTTGCTTATAAGCTCTGTTAATTATATTATCGATATAACGCAGACACGCACTCACTCAACATAGCCCCGCACTAGGGAAACCCTGTGTCACGGGTGCCATGGACACACACATAGACAACCACAAATTACACCCAAACTCACGAGAGAAATAAATGTTGGCCATACAAATATTTCTCCCAGCCCGGGACTCGAACCTGGGACCTCTGCGTGGCAGTCCGGCTTGGTAACCATTCGGCCACGGAGGCAGTTTATATGAATATTAAAATGAAGCTTGGCATCGAGTATCACCCCGAGGATTAGTAGTAGAAGTCCATAAAACACACATAAGATGATAACAAAGAAAATTCAGCAATAAAGTGCGACTTCAACCTTTATTGAAGGAAATGATCGACGGGCTAGATTGGTTGTGGGAAAGGAGTCAGTTTCACAACTGCACAGCACAAGAATAAAAAATTTAAAAAAGAAATTTGTATTACAGCTGGGACGAACAAACATCTTAGTGATGCAAGGACGTCTTGAGCGATATTACTTCTACAGGCTATAGTTAAAATTGCAAAAGTTCTGTTGCGTTCTACAATCCTGTTGTTTCACCAGCATTCGTACTTAAAAATGAAGAAAAAATCCAAACCATTGACATTGTATTACTCAATTTAGCCCAAACTGGCGCTTTACAATTTTTACTTTTCCGCTTGCGGTATACTTATACAACGAGCAAATGGGGTACATTTACCGTAAATGATAATTACTTATTAAAAAAGTGTTATAAAAATCTGCTTAGAAAGCTACACGAAGAATAAAAAGGATAATTAACGAGCAAAAACAGCGAAATTAAAGGCTTCCTCATTTAAAAATCCTTTAAAAAATAAATGAAAAGATAGAAAGAATAAGATAATATGCGAGATAATTATTACCTACTTCGAGAACAGGAAAGGAATTAAAGTAATATTTTGAAAAAAAATTGTATAAAATTAAAAATAACGTAGTCACAATATCACACTGAATAAAATGGATTCCAATCAAGTCCTGATTGGCCAATTTTAAATTAAATCAATAACATTATTAAATTCATTACTTTACAATGTTGCTGCAATTTTTGTGCTTAATAAGGTTGGATGTAAACAAGTTTTTATTACCAGCCTAAACACCATCTTGTTTATTTCTTATGTCAACAACAAGGATCGCCTTAGATTGACGCAGAGACGTGACGCTGCGCCGCATTAAAACGAGCAAATTGTATCTTCTAAGAGTACAAGATATATTTGTTTTTTAAAACAAACCACAAAACAACAAGTCTAAAAATTATTTAAAAAAACAAAAACCCGACTGCAATAATATTTTTAGCTACATATTGCCCTTCACTATTTTTTTTTTTTTTTTAATATTATTCTTATGATACTCCCACAATCAAGGCGTGTCTAAAGACACCTCATACATGTCAAAATCCATCATGCCATTTAGGCTGTAGAGCCTGAAAAAGAAAACCTTCTTCGATGTGCAGGTTTCATCACGATATTTTCCTTCCAAGAAATTCGTTGCACCAATTTGAGGCGACCCTAACTCGTCAATAAAGTCTTAAAAGTAATTTCGCATCCTGCATAGCTATTAATTAAATTACATGACATTTAAAACCTAGAAAACTGTTACACAATATATTAAAATTGTTGTGCTTAACTAACAGCGTCTAGACATTTAATGACAAAGGCCTTGACGCTTAATCTACCAATTTTGAGTTTACTCGCGAATATGAAGTTGTAAACAATATTTAGATATATTTAGTTCCTATATTTTTGCGGTGCTACGCTCTAGAAAATGAACTTTTTTTCCCATCTAAATCGCGTATATATGTTTTATCAAACAAAGCAACGTTTTTTTAGCTCGTAGGTTACACAAGGAGAAAGTATTCTCGCGGCCGCTGCTCGACGACCGCACAGTTACCATGCCTTCATGTACATTAATGGCGAATCTGAATTCTATTTACTAGGCAACAACATTTAAATTCCTTTGAATTCGTGTCGAATAAATGCGCCCTAATGGTCCCAAGATCACGGCGGAACGGAAGCGAATTTTTGTAACGATATTGTATAGCATAATGAACTTATGGTCAATTGTGTAACGTACAAACTAGATACGAGCCAAAATCTTCCGCGGAATTCTGGCAAACGCGCGAGCATCTCGAGCATGCGTGAGAATTCCGCGGAAAACTATAATTCAGAACATGAATTCTGCTCCCATTCCGTTCCGTTGCAATGTCAATTGAGCCTAACGGTAATTAGCCGCGACTTCTATGAATGAATATAAACATAGAACACACGGAAAAATATAAAGATATGATTAAGAATATAAAGATAAAACACACGGAAAAATTACATGGACCTTTGCATTCATAATCATAACGAAAGAAGTGGAGTTATTTCACAAAAAAATCTCAATAAATAGCCGCAACTTCTATTTTATTTTCCATGGTACCATTTGACACCGGAAAAACAGTTTCATTTCCTAAATGAAATTATTGTTTTTTCGCGCCCAAGTCGCATATACTTATAATTGCATGCTATTGATATGAGCAGTTAATCTCTTGTTCTTGAGTTCGTTCGGGGAAGTACTGCCTTACTTAGTTTTTTTACTTATTTCTGCCACCGTTCCGGTTTTAAAGGGTAAGAATGCTGGCGAAATTACAGGCACAAGGGACTTGTCACAATATGTCTCAGGTTGACAGGCGTAGTGGCAGAGTCCCGCTGATCTTTGCGAATTAAAGCTCTGTGTGGCACTAAAACTATCATGGACAGGCGTGTGGCTTACCATCAGACGCACGACTTGTTCATACTGTCACTTGATATTATATAAAAAAAAAACTTTAAGACTCGGGGTGAGAGATGTAGTGGCAATGCTCATCAGTTTTGCGATTTAAAGCTTTTAGTGGTACTGAAATAGTTATGGGTGGGCGTGTTGCTTACCACCATCCACGACTTACTCGTCTCATAACATAATATCATAAAAAATTCCATCATCACCACGAACCTCTTATTAGAGAGTTTAAGTCTTGTTCGCCACACTGGCCCAATGTGGGCTGATTACACACATCGAGGGAGAAAGCTCATTCTCTCACCCTGTTAATTAATTTAAGGTAAACACCTAATCGACAAAATGCCGTTTAGTTTACGCTAGTTATCCCTTATTTACTTGATAAATTAACTATGTACCTGTTTTCACTCTAGTTCAGCGTTAAAGTTAACCTTTTAAAGAGCTTTATTGAATTAGGGATGCGAAGTTCAGTGATAATGAGTTTGGGTTAATAGTTTGTATTTTAGTTTAACTTTTGACTTCCGGGTTGGCACCGTTTTCTGTATGGCAAGTCATTACGGTTTCCCGGTTATACTTGGGTGTTAATCATGTTATAAAATAGTATAAGGTGTACGACGTAATTTTTTTTTTACAACTCGATTCGTCCAATGAACTCTACGCCAACTTTATTTTCTGATCATTTTCTGTTATTTTTGCAAACAGCGTAACAGTGAAAACAAAAATAAAGATACAAAATAAAAACAGGACAGGTCGAGTTCTTAGGTTTTCGCGATTGTTACACATAGGAAATGAAACTATTTTTCCGGATTTAAATCGCGTAATTTGTTTTTTCAAACAAACCGACGTTTCAGGTCCTTTACAGGTCCCATGGTCACGGTTGACTGAGGTGGTACAGTCTTCAACCAGTTATGTCTAATATTAATGCAAACCACCCTATTTTACGAGTACCACTATAGTTACAATAATTATTAATTAAATACCTTATTTTTAATTTTACAAAGAAAACATTCCAATTTACGCTACAATTAGGTTTTACAAATTATTTTATTGAATGAATTTTTATTAAGTTCAATTTATTATTAATTATAGTATAGTAGAGCATTCCATTCCTTTGCCGTACGCATCAGAAAGGAGGAAGCAAAGCGCTTAGTGCGAATATGTGCAATATCAACGACATAAAAATGGAGTGCTCCGGACCTTCTAGTCGACCGAAGGAGGAACGATGAGGGCGGAACCAAATTGAAAGGTTCCTGCGCACACTCCCCGAAATGTATCCGATAGAAAACCGACAAGCAGGCTACTTTTCTACGATAGTCGAGATTTTGAAGCTTCGACTCCACAAGAGAATTATTGTTAATAAGTCTCTTTGTCCATTTCTATTATATTTAATAATTCTAAATCCATTTCTATCCACGTGATCCTAAGAGTTATTAGAGAGTCATTCTATCGCGCGTGGTCTGGAGCGTACAGGATTAATAATAATAATAATATAATAATAATAATAACGCTCACACTCAACATAGCCCCGCACTAGGGAAACCCTGTGTTGCGGGTGCCATGGACACACACATAGACAACCACAAATTACACCCAAACTCACGAGGGAAATAAATGTAGGCCACACAAATATTTCTCCCGGCCCGGGAATCGAACCTGGGACCTCTGCGTGGCAGTCCGGCATGGTAACCGTTCGGCCACGGAGGCAGTTAAAGGATTGCGCGCGGGAAAGCGATTAACAAAGTAAATTGGAGTATTTTGACAAAGCATAAGATGAATAACATGGTAGATAGCTAATAAAAATGTCATGCTATTCAATAAAGGTTTAAGACATTATTATTATCTCTAACGCCGGGTGCACAAGTCTTGCACTTGTATTTTTTGCTTGCTTGCGTGATTCGTTTAGGTGATGCGGTAGGACTGTTCACGAGTCGCTCACTTGCGTTGGCCACTTGCTTTACGTTACATTTCTTTGCGTTCCGTATGTTTGATATCTAGCACTTTTGACATTTCCACACAAGTAACAGGGAACGTTCGCGGAGAACAGCACCACTGGCCAATCACAGAGCAGCAGCGTCCACGCGTCCATTATAACCAAAACAAAGACAAGGTGCCGCGCTTGCGCGTGTTACCGAAGGACTTTCTCTACTAAATTCTAAGCTTCAAATGTAATTCCTGTTTTAAAAACATCTAATTATTAAATAAAAGGGGGTATACTTTAAATAAATTTACTTTATCTATAGGAAATGAAACTATTTTTCCGGATTTAAATCGCGTATATTTGTTTTTTCAACCAACGTTTCGGGCCCTTTACAGGTCCCATGGTCACGGTTGACTGAAGTGGTACAGTCTTCAACCAGTTATGTCTAATATTGATGCAAACCACCTTATTTTTTCACTATAGTTACAATAGTTATTAATTAAATACCTTATTTTTAATTTTACAAAGAAAACATTCCATTTTACGCTACATTAAGTTTTACAAATTATTTTATTGAATGAATTTTTATTAAGTTCAATTTATTATTAATTATTAATATAAATTAGAATAAAGTAAAACATATTAATTAGTATTGCAGTCTTATGTCTGTTTGGGATTTTTCATTAGAGGAAATACTGGATCCCAAACTGGTGGTACGGAGAAACCATCTTCCCTGTTGAAACTAGGATGTTTTTTAATTTCAATGGTCTCTCGCAGCATCCTGGGTAGATAACGAACTTCTTTTGCAAGGACCTGGGGTTTGTCAAACTTCATTGAATGTGTAGGTTTATCCATGACATGCTCGCAGATTGCAGACTTGTTTACGCGACGGTGTTTGACATCAGCTATATGTTCTTTGACGCGAGTACAAATACTTCGCTTTGTTTATCCAATATAAGAGAGATCGCACTCACAGTCAAGCTTGTAAACTCCTGCATCCCGTAAGGGGTTGTTACATTTCACGGATCTCAAGAACTGAGAAATCTTCCTCAGGGGCTTGAAATAGGTCTTGATAGATGCACGCCTGAGGACTCTTCCGATCTTGTCTGTAACACCTCTCACGTAAGGTAAGATGGCAGGTCTTCGCTCGACTGTTGGTGGTTTCACACGGTTTACTTTTATCTACTTTATCGATTCCTAAACTACGTGAAGCTAGTTGCGAACGAAATATAATTTATCTACAGATGGTAGGAATATTGTAAATACAAACAAACAAAGCACAGGTCAAATCATATTTATTGGACATATAAGACCAGAAAGTCAATATCTATTCGTTTTAACGCTCTAAAACAAGTATAATATTCACATTAGAATAGGCACCTGACACATACCATGTAAGGCATAGACATAATTTATTACACATTTGTAAGGAAATTGCAGAGTACTAACCCTGAATTTCAATGGATCGATGACAAAGAAATACAATGACAATTAAAGTGAAATAGTGATTACTTAACTTACTTACTGCTCAGCAACCGGACTCAATAATTCAATTAAAATACCAAGAGCAAGCCCTTTTATACAGAACAAATATCCCTCCTGTGGTTGGTTTATCCAATCAGAAAACGAAATTGCTTTGCAGTGTGGCGCCATTGGTTTTATAACATAATTGTATTTCCATTAAAACAGTATTGATAGAATTCCGTGTATATATAAATATCAGTAGATTTACGTAACATTTTTAAACAACATAACTTAAGCCAAACCTATGACATATGTATAAAAGAATGGAAACAACATGGGAACAATGATAAAATATTGGAACAAAATTAAAGAGATTAGGGTGGATAAGGATGTGCCAAACAACTTTTTCTTTAAGTATGATTTAAAAGGTGAGCAGCATTGCTTAAATTCTGTTGTTGGAACTAGAAGGCGTAGTCAAAGAATAAATAACAATACCGAATTAAAAATAGCATATCCTGACACTCTTGCTATTTCCGATGTCAAGTACAAAAATCTCGATTCCTAGTATAATTCAGGGGTGATTCCAAAGGAATATCATAGATTTTATAAAAATATTCAGCACGGCAGCAATTCCCAAGAATATGATCAAGATCAAATCAAATTAAAATAGCATTTTTATATAATTTTTGATCTCTTAAACTAGCTTATGGTGCAATTATCGTTAAGAATTGTCTTAAGAATTGTTTTTATGTTAACACAGTTTTGATTCTATTTTTATCTAAGAGAAGATTGTTATTTTCGTTTATATACTTGTCAATAAAAAATGAATACTATAGAACATAATATCGTATAACAAATACCTAGTTGTTTCCCATGACAAATTTGCCATTGTTAGAAATACTCCTAATTTATAAGACTGTTTCAAACTGATTGTGATTTTAGGGTCGTTACAATATAATTGTAATAAAGAAGCATCAATAAAAATATTTTTAACTAAAATATATTTTTTTCTTAAAACATCAAAGGCGTACTTCATCGAAAACGGTAATACCAATGGCTTTCTGACGATGTAGACAATTGAAATTGCCAGTTTCGTTAGCAAATGAAGTAATATACTCAGCGTAAATAAAGGAAACAGCCAGTTTTGTTAAAATAACTAACAACGAATACGACGTAAATAATTGAAAGTGACAGTTTCGATATGAGATGTAGTTATAATCTCAACGCATACTATCGAAACTCAGGTTTTCAAAAAACTAACATATATTCCTGTACATAAGTATAACGTAAATAAAGTGCTTAATTTATTGTTTTTTATTGATATTGCAGGATTATTGTAATTTTTATATTTTTCAAATTATCTTACAATCAAACTTTAAAACGCTGTACTAAAAAGCACCTAAAATGACTTTCGATGATTTACGTAAGGGCAGTCGATTTATCCAAGTACACCAAAAATTTTAGTGCTTTTTAAGTGCAGGATTTGCGGTGTATTACTGCATTGTATTTGAGATGTTTTTGTTGGTAGTACGGAGGGTATTTATTTAGCAATGCAGAATAATAATTTTTATTTATAAAAACTTGTATTTAAACTGAATGCTTTTCTAATTTGCGAAACCAGATAGCCGCCATTTTGCGGTAGGTTTATCCTATCCTTTAAGAGCCGTGTAGGTGGGGGTGGCGCATCGCGTGAGCGGATAAAGAAGTGTAATAAAAATTTTAAGTAGTCGAATACGACTCTATGGATTCAATATTTACGGGTCGACGATAAGCGCGCGAAAATTGCTTTTGATCGGTATGCGCTGCGACGTACGGGTAGCGGGCGGCGAATGATAGGTGCGGGTAGCGGGGAGTGTAGGTGGAGCCAACGTCAAAACTTTTTTGGCAGGATGGCTCTTAATATTTATCTCATACGCGCAAGCCTCCCTGCAACGCGAAGCGGAAGACTCGTGAACGCCTTTGCGCGGAAGGCAGGTCAGATTTCTACGCCGTGACCTAGCCAATGCAAGCAAGCGAAAAACGTAAGTGAAAGACTGGTGCACCCGGCATAAGAATCATAAGGAACTGACGTACCTCAGCATATAGAGAAACACAATAAATTATTTTTAAAGCTTACCTACGAAAACCATAGTTCAACAACAAGATAATCAAGACTTAACCGCTTTCTAATATTATAACAACATATAACACGATCTCACAGCAGATTACGTGCATTTTGAAAGAAATCGTCCAGGGAAGTACTGCCACCTTACCTATTTCTGCCGCCAAGCAGTAATGTGATCAATACTGTGTTCCGGTTTGGAAGGGTTAGGAAGAGTCCAGGTGAAATTATAGGCACATGGGACTTGTCAATTTATGTCTCAGGGTGACGGGCGCTGTGGCACCCGACCCGTCACTTGTTATTGTAAAAAAAAAAACTAAGAAAATATTCCTGTGCACCAGCCGAGAACTACAAAAGGTTCATACGCCAACCCCAGCCATTGCTTCATTTATGTGCCATTTGAGGCGATACTACTCGCTAAAACAATTTTCAGTTCACCCTGTTGAAACCTCTGAGGAACAGTAGCGGCTACTTACTCCTGACAGTTACTTATTCTAAAGATTAAGATTAGCTTTACAAAGGCGAAGCGTTATAAGCAAAGTGGCATGATGCCCCAGGGCGCCACTTTTGGTTAAATTTTCTGCCTTCTCTAAGTAAATTTACTACATGTTCTGTCTTCTCTGTAAAATATAGCTTGATGAGAATGAGTATGTCAAACTTCATGATCTAATGATGGGACACTATCAGTGACATCGAGAATCTGTCTGAGAAAAGAATGTTAACATGTACCTATCCATATAACGTATCAACCCCATCTAGTGCACCTGAAGCATACTCGACCCGATATAGCGACCACAATCACTCCCCGAATGGCATAATCGATAAATATTTCTGAATATGGATGGTGCTTCTCGCCGTCAACCCTATTTTGCTAATATTTTTGAGAACTAAATATGGTATATAGTAATTAAACGACTTCCGGTAACTTCCGTCTTAAGTGTATTTGCCGACTCTCGCCCCCGCTCGCCCCAATTAGTATTGAAGAGACCGCCATTAACTCAGGTTCGAGTTGAATAGTTTTCATGTGCGCGCGTCATTTCTCTTGTATCAGTTCATGTTGAAGTATTGACTGACGTCGTAGTTATATTATATGAACGGCTATGTACCTCGTTTTCACAACGAATACCCATGGTATCCGGTAACCACTCTTTTACCCGGGGACGTAACTGAGTTAATGTTTGGTATTTACGAGTTATGCTTTGCAATGGGATAAATCTTAGCTAATACTATTACGTTTTATTTTCTAATTATTAGAGAAATGATTTACTAAGCTATCTACGAATCGCATTAAATCGCACCGTTTCTTTAATAAAAAATAAATAAAAAAGTAATGCCAGCTTGACGACTCAAATTGGTTGAGGTTACAGAGAGGGTGGCATTTAAATCTGTTTAGTTTAATAACTCATCTAACATCTGTCATTGGTAGGGTTACCATATGAAAATACGGAGTGAAGTTGATAATCAATGCTTTATTGGCATTGCGCATTGACAAGATGGACTTTTTATGCGAGTAACTTCTTACCATCTTATGAACTTTTGAGCGAATTACTATAAACAATAATTACTATAAACAAATTAATTGCAATGACTAAATCAGTGATAACGGTGTTTCCCACAACGTTTCCCTTAAGGTTATACTCCTACATAATAATTAAATAACCAATTAAGTTCTACACAAAAATCATGTTACCCTGCAATTATGACGCATTACTTTAAACTTGTTCCAACTGATGTGGGAGTGACTGATAACTCCTCATTCATTGCTCTTAGTTATCCCTGTAACTCTAATGCTCACGCCACACAGAGGTGGCCGCCAAAGCGTTCCGGGCGCGGGAATTTTTGTAATATACGAAATCATATGAACCCTGCCACACCGAAACGCGCGGCTGCCGCGCGTCGTCCTCGCGTTTCACTGTACCAGGGTTCATATAAACTCATACATTACAAAAATTCCCGCGCCCGGAACGTTTCCGCGGCCGCCTCTGTGTGGCCAGAGCATTAAAGCTTTAATTACTCTGAAACCCCGAGAATGACTCGAATATAACTACCAAGGTTGTTTCGTAGTCAAGTTTGTGAAGTCATCTCTCATTACCGTCGTAAAAAGCGCTTGCGTCTAATCTACGTTTGCGAATTATTCCACCCTATTTTTCTTTTGAAGCATTCGATGTGGCCCATTTATAATTTTAACAAGACTCGTCAAATTGGACTTTCTAATACAGGGCTGGCAGTTTTTAAAATGCTTTAATTATCTTTTACATTTTGTTTAACATGTAAAAACAATATTGATTGTAATGAATAGGTGTTTGGAGGCTACTAAGTTGGTAGTTTGAATATTGCGTAAAAATCGTGTCTGGATCAGGAAGCATAACTGGTTATTCAAAATGCTTCCTAAAGTATATTTTATAAGACTCAACTAGTAGCGCTAAGGCGAGTGTACACCGTTTCAGTGGCGTCGCCCTTGCGGTGACACGTTGTAACAGTTGTAGCGGCGAGACTGGAGCGACCACAGAACAATAAATACCTACACAAACAGGTAGAAGTGGTTAGTTAGCGTAACACGCGTGCCAACTATAAGCGTAGTTCTGACTACTTTTTTTTAATGTAAAATACCCATTGTTATTTTTGCTGAATGTGTATATGACTGAAATAAATATTATTATTATTATTATTGTATTATTACTTGAGCTCAGTCCTCCATTTTCGCTTTGTACGTTATGGTTCTGTCAATTCTTTACCTATGTACCAATAGGTACGAAATTCTTTAATATTATAGTTTTAAATTCTTTTTCAGATGCAGTTCGCTGAAATCCTAGCTAAGGGTGGAATAACAGAGGGCCAAGCGGTGAACATGCTACTCCTCATATAAATTCCTTTCATGCTCTCCCCAAATATAAATCGAAATGTGCTGAAATGTGGAATGAGTATTTTGATATCAGGTGAAGAGAAAAAGGTATCTGGTATCGTAATTCGCACAGCGTCACCCTCCTGCCTTGGTATAACATATACACACATATAACATAATAACACATATAACATACATATAACAGTTTTGTTTTCTTAATGAAAAAAAAAACAAGTCTTCTAATTGCGCGTTATATGGAGTAGTAGGAAATGGATATCGATTGTTACAGGAATGTGTTCGGGACGAGCAGATGGCAGCGTTGATGAGAGACCCGCATATCAACTGAATTTTGTAGGTGATATAAATTGCATACTAGGCAATTCCCACACGAAACAGACTTTTTATGGAATCGTCTCTCCAGGAGCGCCGGACAGATATGTAAGCATCGAGTATACCAGAAATAGAGACGAAATGTGATTTAATTTGTTTGAAAACCATTCTGCCAAACCATTACTGTGACAACTGCGCTCCGATTGGCCAGCCCGAATCCGAAACAATTGACGGGTGTCGTCAGTCGTTTCACTTCAAACCGACCAGTTTAGCTTGAGCTTTTGTTGGTTTGTTGAAATGGGACGAAATATGCAAAATTACATATTTAATATTTATTTTGCACTTGTACAATGTTAGTTTTGAAAATGTTTATCAAGTCTAGCTTTGAAACTATTCACTATCGGAGCACTAATTACTGTTTCTGGGAGCGAATTCCACAAGTTCATAATGCGAAATTGCAAGAAGTGTTTTCTGGGGATGCTCGCACATAGAGGCTTGGTTAGCTTCAGAGAGTGACCTCTCAATTGGCTGTTGTGATTCATTATGTACATATCCTTCATGTTACGCACATTGTAGTGACCATTGAGTATTTTTTGTAAGTCTCTATGAGAGCTCCTCGTTGCCTTCGTTGTTCCAAAGTAGTCAATTTTAGTTCTTGAAGGCGTCCTTCGTAAGATTTGTTTTTAGGGACTGAACCAGTTTTGTTGCTCTCCTTTAAACCTTCTCCAACATAAGAATGTCTTTTTTTAAATAGGGACACCAAATTTGAAAGGCATATTCCAGCAATAGACGTATATAAGTTTTGTATATTTTTATAAATAACTCCTTGCTTACTGTGAAATGCTTTTCTAATCATGTACGTTATAGAATTTGCTTTTTTGGTTATGGTTACGATGTGTACGTCCCATTTAAGGTTATGGGTTATTGTATCGCCAAGGTCTTTTTGTGCATTAACAACCTAAAGAGGTGCGCTATCCACAGTATATTTTAGTTTCGGATTACTAATTCCTATATATAAAACTGTGCTTTTCGTGGCATTCAATGAGACCAGCCAGTCTTTTAGTCCATTGTACAATGCGGTCCAAATCCTGTTGTATGGTGAGCAATGGGAGGATTTCCTATAAGTTTGGTATCATCCGCAAATATCGATAGGTCTGATTGAATGACACTCTTTAAGTCCATGATGAAGATACTGAACAAAACTGGCCCAAGAACGATTCGTTGTGGGACGCCACTGTGAATGTCAAAGTCATCTGACAGGGTATCTCCTACTCTTTAAATTTTCTATTACTTAGGAAGTTTTCGATCCACTGCAGGAGCTGTCCACGGATTCCAAAGTGAGAGAATTTCGCTATTAGCCTTTTAATAGGGACTCGATCAAATGCCTTCTCGTAGTCTAGATATATTACATCAGTAGGGTAAGCACCACCCTTCCAGTTATATGTCAATTTGTCGAGGCACATAACAAGATTTGTAACTGTGGATCTCATTGGAAGCCATGTTGTTCATCAATAATAATGTTTTCTACATTGATAAAATCTCTCAGCTTAGCTGCTATAATTTTCTCCATGGTTTTACAAACAATGCTCGTTAAACTTATAGAACGGTAATTAGCAGCAATGTACTTGTCGCCTTTTTATATATGGGAATGATATGAACCTCTTTCCATTGTTGTGGTAATCGTCCATTAATAAGGGTTAAAATTCATGATGTGCGATAGTTGCTGGCTTAGAACATTACTACATTCTTTTAGCAATTTTGATGGCAAAGCGTCTGGCCCCATAACAGTAGAGTCATTAAAAGTTTTTAAACCTTTGGATACTTTTTCTGGTGTGAATGTCAGCAGTTCTATTGTATTTACAACTCTTGGCATTTTACGTCAGGGATTGATATATTTGAAGGTTCGATTACAAAAGACTTTTTAAATTGCCGAGCAAATAAGTTGGTGGTTACCTTTTGGTCACATGTAATATTTCCACTATCATCTTTTAACAACGGGGGAACCGAAACTGTTGAGTGAAATCCTAGCGTACGTAAGAAAAGTATGAGTTAGGTCAACTTTTTACAATCCCTACTTCAAACTCCATTCTGAAGTTTCGGACTCTGTTTACAAGTTGGTTGTTAACCTTCCTGTACGCTTTATAAGCAGTTTCAGAACCGTTTTGGGTATACTGTTTCCACAGATCCTTTTTGTAATTAACTTTATTCAAAATTTGTTGATTAATGTACGGCTAATTGATATTCGGTCTTTAATATTTAGTTTTTGGAGGTACGTATTTTTCAATGACGTTATGCATTTTTTGTGAAAAAAAAATGTCCAGGCATTATCGACATCAATAACTTGTGTATCTAGTATGTTTTGCTCGCTTAATGCGCTTTCCATTAGTTTTTCATAATTTACAGTAAAAAAGTTTCGTCGTGGCTGTTGGGTAGTTAACTTTCTAGTCAATTTCTTCTCTGTAGTGTATTGTTGTTACCAGAACTTGATGGTCGCTTTTTACAACATTTGGACAGTGTACAACTTTTGTGCATAAATTTTCTTCATTACATAAAATGAGATCTAGTAGTGATTTTTCGTTATTTCGCTGTCTGGATACTTTAGTTACAAGTTGGTACAGGTTACTGTTTACGTACATGTCAATAAATCATGGAGGGTGTTGTATTTGTCTATATCGACATCAAGCAATGGCCATTTTATTATTCTTTCATGATCTGGTAGATTAAAATCGCCCATTATTAACAACGGTACATTTCCATCAGAGGCCTCTTTAATTGTTTCGAATAGAAGCCTGTCAGTTTCCTCAAATGTGTAATGAGTTGACCAGTAGATGCCAGCAAGTAACATTTTAAAATTTTAACATATCTTAAATCCAACCTTAATGCTTCGACTTGTGAATATTTGTTGTAAGTAGGGTGTGGGGTCGCTTGTACAAGCTTGGCGTGAAACTTATTTGTTACATAAATAGCGACACCTCTCCACCCAGTGCCCTTAATTCTATCGTGTCGATATAGTACGTAACCTTTAATGTCAACTAGATTATTGTTTATCGTTGGTTTCAGATGTGTTTCAGTAATAATAATGAAAGTAGGTTTTAGCTTATTGACCTCACCAATAAGCAAATTTCGTTTAACCATTATCGATGCCAGGTTCGCATATAAAAAGATTATTTCTATATAGTGTATAACTTTTTGTATTCACGATTATAGGAGTGTTATTTGTATATTTTATAGTTAAATCACTTTCTCCATTTTCTATCCTTTGCTTAAGCTCCTCTCGCAAATTTTTAAGATAGTCTCGTTGATATGAAATCAGGTCATTCTTTGCTGATATACCGGATGAAAATTTATTGCTGTTTTTTAATATGTTTAATGCAGCCTTTTTGTTGGAGAATATTAACTTGACGGGGCGAGGAGAAGTGGTTTGCCCATCTCGGCGACGCGTGTTTCCGACTCCGGTATATCGGCCAGGGCTTGTTGTACCTGCTTTGTATCATGATCAACACGTACCTCTTTGTCCCGAACAGGTTCTCCAGTTTGCCGCAGATACTCACCGATGCAGAACATAATCACATTACCACGACGCTTTTTATTTTCTGCTAATTCGTCGAGGATGCATTCCATATTTGTATTTTGATTTTGGTTCACTTTCAGGGCCTCAATTTCTTTTTGAAGCTGGGATACCGTCTTCTTTAATGCTGGTAATTGGCGTACTCCGAGTTCACAGTCGGGACACAAGTATTTTAGGGTAGGAGATTGTAGTATAATCACTCTTAACTCCGTAGCAAGAAACCTACCACACTTCACACAATTATGCATTTCGCACCCATAGCACTGTATTTTAAGGTTTTTGTCATCAATTTTAGGCGCTTCTTACACACATTTGAGAGAGACAGGCATTTTTATAAACATAATAGTTTAGAGGTTATAATTTATACAATGAACACTATTCTTATGAATCTCAAAAACTTTCGTAGAATAACACTGTTACAGCTTTATAGGATCAAAATTAGCACAAAAATTGTATTTTATGCATAAAACAATCACAAAAAGTAATCAAAAACTAAAAAAATATCGCTGCTAGACTGAAAACACAAGTGTACTTTTTAATGCGGGTAGACCAAAAAACTTATACATTACCGATGAAATGTGATTCCGTTTGTTTTGTAATTAGATGTTTTGCTGTTTTTCCCACACCACCGAATGGAACAGCCTCCATTGTTAGAGATATTATCTTTATTACAATAAATACAGAATATTTTTGGAATATACGGAGACGTAAACAGGTCAGTTGTTGACGTTGTACTAATTCAGTTTTCTAATTTGTGGCCCATTTGCCTAATGAGTTGCCAGGGATGGATGGCCCTTATTTCTGATATTTATATATTTATGAATGTATGCAAACATTAGTTCAGGATATGATAGAACTGACATGTACATTATACAAAAGAATATGGACTAAACCCTTGCCTGTGGGCGCGTTCCCATTATATCATAACGTTTTACGAGTACTTGTCGTTGGACGACTGTCGCGTCTAGTCTGTATCCATATCACGACTATGTGTCGTTTGAAGCTGCGATTATCCGCCATCACTTTTTTATCGTGACATTTTATTTATCGTCAAAGGACCGTGTCGTTCTAGCTCTTCACATTGTCACGACAATCTGTCGTTGTTAGATCCCGGCTAAATCCGCCTCAAATGGACCAGACTTGTTGGTTTCCTTGTCCAATGAAACTCCGTATAACTTCACAATCTTGCTGATTATTGAAACTCAGGAAGTGGACTGTATACATTTCCACATAAACTTATTTACCATTTTATGTATTTTACCATTAACACTTTGTCTCTATGTCCATCTGACTTACAAGTTGAAAAATCGAGCAACAACTCGAATCGGAATATCGAATAAGAATGAAAGTGAATCAACGAATCTTTCAAGATTCTCTTATGTATATATACGTCGTCTCCCACACCCCGTACCGGCCCCGCCCTGAGCTCCTGAATTATTTAAGTAATTCTACACATATTGCTTTGACCGGCCAGGCGCGTACTTCAAAAAATCATCGTAACATCAAAAAAGTCCTGAACGACAATAGTTAATCGTCGTGGTCTGTGTGTCAAAGTCAAAGTCAAAGTCAAAGATTATTTATTCCATAGGTAAAATAAATTTACACTTGAAAACATCACACGTAAGCTACTGCTCGTTCACTACGCTGACCTCCCTGAGAAGAACGAGCAAGAAACTCTAGGGATTGCTCTTTTCAAATAAACTTAAATGCTATGGAATACACTTTGAATCAAATTTGTGTGGATTCTGGAGCCATGTCGTCTTTC
>NW_020653850.1:19071810-19074365 GCF_003589595.1 Hyposmocoma kahamanoa | reverse complement strand
ACATGAGAATCCCGTAGGACATTATACTATGGAAGTAACTAAAGTAAACTAGTCTAGCAGTACTAACATCGGTAAGCTCACGTATTCTGCGGACTGCGTATGCAGCGGAGCTTAATCTGCTGGCCAGGGACGATATATTTGGAAACCACTGAAGTTTACTATCTAAGGTCACTCCCAAGAAGACTGCTTTATTAACAAGGTCTAACTTTTCTCCGTTTATTTCTATGCTTGGACTAGTCGATTGTGAACAACTTCACTTAAATATACAAGCCACGACACTTTAAACTGCACGACTATCTGTTGTTACGACATAATGGAAACGCGCCCTGAGAAGAGAGTCGTGTCCAGCAATGATGAGGAAAAATAATGTTCTTCTATAGAAAAATTTGCTACGGTATAAGAACCATAACAATTTTTATAAATATCTTGCGACTGATTTCAGAACATGTCCAACATAATATTGTAAAGTGAACAGGAAACAAACTTTCCTCGTTGTCGTCCACGATGATCAGATAGTTGGCAGCTGTTTCCGCCAAATAATAAGTTCAGCTGCCTCCAAATGGGAAAATTTACCAGCTTCCTGTGCACGATGCCAAGCGCGGCGCTCGCATTTGACAATTTTTCTTTTTCTATAAGTTATGGCACATTTACCAGAATACTAGCACACTCGCTAAACCAAATAGTTTTAATGGCTTTTTTTAAACTTTGTTATTATAAGATTTATTTTTAATAACAAATTAATTTACCGACGGTCATTTTTTAATTTACCGAATTTAAAACTCTTGAGTAGCACTGCAACTGCTTATGGACAAGCGTGTCGCTTATCAGCAGGCGCACGACTTGTTCGTCACGTAATTTGGTATTATAAAAGAAAAGACAATTTAATTCATTTTTAATTCCATAAACTATGTATACCAGAGCAACAGAATTCACTTTGGGACACTTTCGACAAGAACCAATTTAGAAAAGTTCATTTCCAAATTGGTCCTAACTGGAACCGAACCCGGGACTCCCTCATCCAGTGTCCATAGTGCAAACCGTTGGGCCACCGAAGTCGTCAATTCATTTGTTTTAATTTCCTACATACAGATTAATCGGGTGATCCGAAATTGATTTTGTGTTTTCGTAAATTTTCTAACCTTTATTTAAAAAAGTTTTTTATTTTAATAAACTTTCATTTAATGAATGCTAGACTGTTACAATTTTTAAATATGTTTGTTTGAATTTCGATTTCTTTTTTATAAATGTAAGGTTTTACAGAGTGCTTTGTTAACATACTTATGCTAACTTAATTATTACTTTATGCCTTTATATTCTTTCTTTAAAACATCAAGCGATGGGACAAACAAGTCGTGCGCTTGGTGTTTAAGCTACACGCCTGTCCATAACAGATGCAGTGCCACTCAGAGTTTTATACCGCAAAGGTCTGAGGTGCACCTACACTGCATCTGTCACCTTGAGCCATAAATTGACAGGCCCCATGTGCCTATAATTTCACCAGCACTCTTCAAAATTGGAACGCGGAAATGCTCACAGCGTTTCCCTGGACGATCGCAAGGAGCTCTACTGCTACTAAAATTTTATTTCAATTTAACAGAAAACAAACAGTGTGATGCGGTGCACGCTCGGATTCGGACGTGCTCCACTGCACAATAAGAATTATAATAATTCGCGACCCGCGCGGCAATAGCCGCTGCATGTAATTGACTATGGGTTCTCAGCAACTCATAGCCAACGAACTGTTGGCGTTTATACAACACGCCATACATACCATGGACGAAGTCAGCATCGTGCAGATCTGCAAGTCAAATTTCAAAGAAGAAGAGATTTGCAGTGGCAAGGCGCTGCTTTTCCGGACGTTTGGCAAAGCCGAGCAGATGCCGTCTCGTCGGAGAGATGGAGGAGTGAAGAGTCTCCAGGACATCATTACGTTGTTCAAGGAGACCGATTCAGACGACGTGCCTGCATTCGTGGCGAAGGAGCTGCATAAGCTGCTCCCTGTCACGTTCGACCACGTCGACGTCACCAGCCTGCTGAAGGACATCACGTCCCTAAAAGCAAGCCTTGATGAAATTCAGTGTAAGTTGGAGGCCTCAGACAACACCATCAGTGAGTTGCGTGCCCAAGTTGTATTACTTAGTAGTGCGGCTTCGGTAAGTAGGTCACCTGAGGCCTGCAACGTGAACACTTGTCGCGGGGCGCAAAATGCTTCTTTCAGCAGTTTTGAGTCGGCTCACATGCATGTGTCACTGACCTCTGGCGCTGTTGCCGCGCGCGTTTCCCCGCACCCCGCCCCGCCGGAGACGACCCCTTCACGTGATTACGCAGCTGTTGCCGCTGCCCGACCCAATACTCCACAACCACAACCCAGGCAACCAATGAAGGGAAAACTGAAAAAGAAACTCGTATCTGGAGCTGCGTCGTCAGTACCACCGAGACGAGTTGATCAGTGCGACGAGGACGGCTTTCGGAAGGTGGAAAAGAAAAAGAAGAACATCAGCCGAAACCTTAGTGGCACCGCCCTGACTGGCCCGAATCATTTATTGCGTCCAGCG
>NW_020653850.1:19068097-19071410 GCF_003589595.1 Hyposmocoma kahamanoa | reverse complement strand
GATTGCTTGACTCGTATTAATACTAGGCCTCGCTGGCACTCGTCCTTGTAACTCATACTCGTCCAACAATTATTATTAAATCCAAATTATTCATTAATGTCAGAATATTAATAAATAATTTGGATTTATTATGTATCGGCGTTTTCTTGAAGTCTAGAAACTTCTTCGTTATACTTTTTAGTTTTTCTTCTAGTTTAATAAAGAAGTTATTAAATGAATTTCAGTAAATTTAAAGTACATAATTGATTATCAGATGGGAATGGGAAACAGTTGATTGATGTAAATACTATTTCATATTTTCACTTTTGAGTCTCGCTAAATGTATACATGTAAGGACTATTTAGCATATTATTATGCTATCTAAATATTAAAATTCATTTGCTGTGTGATGTTTGTAAGTCATAATGAATCGGAAACTAATTTACTTTCAACATAAATCAATTTCATATTCTGTTACCATAATTTACAAACTAGCACTCAAATACGTACGTATCATTTACGTTACCCAACTAATCTATTAAAATTGAACCATATTGATAGGAGATCTAAAAGTTAACAAACAGACGTGATGTAGGTATATTCATAATTATTATGGTATGAATTGTTTATTTTCCTAAATACATACATTAGCAGGATACATAAAACAAGTAAGAAAGTTTATAAGTATAAAATTTCATCGAGAGTCGTACCCTGGGGATCCTGCCCAGAAGGCTTTCTACATTTCCCTTTTGAAATGCTAAACTTATTCTTTGGCGGAAATAACTGCCAGGCTTGTGGTCACCGGAGGCTCATTCGCTAGAAGTTTCGCCTGTGGTCCCCAGGGACCCAGGGTTAAAACCGCAAAAGATACAAAGCTGTAGCACTGAGTAAGGTTGGAGTATTTGAGCCTTTTGCGGTTCTCGGCCGCTCTGGCCACAGGGTCTGCGCCGCCCACGCTTGCGAGGACATGAGAGGGGGCTACACTGTCCACACAGGTTGCATCCCTCACCAGCTGTCTCCCTAGCTTCCATGGACCGACAATCATGCCGTCAGGCCTCTTACCATCACTGCGACAGATGCCAGTAGGCTCGAGAACTGCCGGTATCTTAGCGGTGGAAAAGGCGCGTACGATGAAGCTATTGAGCGCTGCGTGTTGGGATATGCGGTCAGCGCTTCGAGTACACAAGAGGCCATGGTGACCAAACTCGTCAACAGCATCACCACACGTGCATTGATAGGGGTGGACTGTTCTTGCCCCCAATCGGAGGCATCGGAGCTAGTCTGAGGGAAACCATATTGATTGGTTGTAATTTTCAATTTGTTATTATAGCTAAGTATAGTTAAGTTAATGTAATTTTCAATTTATTTTTAACCGATTGCAAAAAAAGAGGAGGTTCTCTCACTTTTTAACCGACTTCATTAAAAGGAGGAGGTTCTCAATTCGACTGTATGTTCTTTTCTTTTGCATGTATGTTACGCGATAACGCCGGTATTTGTGAACCGATTTTGATGATTCTTTTTTTGTTGGAAAGACCTCAGATGAGGTCCCATTTAAATTTCAAGAAAATATTCCACTTCTAAGGGTGGCAAACTAGGGGATGAATGAATGACTTTTGAGGTCGTTTTTTTTAGTACTCTGTACTGTTGTAGTTATTGAATCAGGGGTTAAAAACGTGTTGACATCATTACAATACAGCTACTGCATTTGCCTTAAATAAAGGTACCAAATTTGCAATACACACTTGAGTTTCATCGTCAGCGAGTGTTCAAAATATTTGTGTAGAATATTCTAAATGTTTGTGCAATCGCTAGGGGCACTGCGCAATTTGCCGTACGAAATTGTCAAATATTTGGCGATTTTGCGAAAGCTAGCGACTGCCATCACGGTAAAGTCACACTCGTGTTACAGTATTGCAGGAATTAAAAGCTGGCGAGAAACTGTATAACGATTGTATTTTAAATTACCTACTTCTCACAATACGCATAATAGAGTTGAACTAAAGGAAGAACACTGTATAATTAACCCTTTCTCTATATTAAATTAGTGTTGCCATTTTACAATTATCATTGTTACTATCACACGATCAATATTAATCAATTACAAATAGCGCTACCTATTCATCACCAATATTACTATATAAAACACTGCCATCTAGTGGCGACAGGTGAACTATTTACTAGCTAGAGTTACTAGAGATATTATGTGCTAGAATAGGCGGACGGCTGGTGTTAGAGTCTAGGACCTCTGCGTGGCAGTTCGGCATGGTAATTATGATAATATGTGTTAGTTCTTCTTCTTTTTATGAACATGCCAGGCCGATGGTTAGATGAAGTGACGATTTGCGAAGGGTTGCTGGTGGCAAATGGATGCAACGAGCTGAGGACCGGGTGAAATGGCGCGCATTTGAAGAGGCCTATGTCCAGCAGTGGACTACGATAGGTTGTTGATGATGATGAGGTTGTAGCAGAATATCAGCGACGTTGTGAAATACTCCGCCATTGTGCTGAGCTACAGACCTTTTTATCTCACACCAATATTGTTACCGTAGATATTGTTACTGAACACTGTGTAGAGCTTATATTTATTTTACTTATTAATGTGTTGAGATAAATAAACGATTTTATTATTGTTATACCATATAAAAACAAAAATTCTCACTGGCATGTATGCTGGTAGTGTGAATACGCACTTACATTTCCAGAATTGAAAGCAGTGACATTTATTGATGATTTCATCGAAATTCGTGGAAGCCGTTTTGCATAGTTTTGTCGGACCTATTTAGAATGAGGCCATTCTAGCATTGAATATCAGGCCATAACTGAAAATTTACTCGATTAAACTCCCAAACTAACTGTCAACCCTCATTGCAAGTTGTCCTGGGAATTGTTGACGTAAAATTAGTTATCACCCGACGAAGTATGAAACAGATAATGTATACATCAACGGAGACAAAATGCTACAAGTACAAATAGATTAAATACGAAATACATAGTTTGGTGTTATATTCATTACAAAAATTGAACAAACTCAAAGAAAAATGGCTGGATTCGAGCCAGCACATGTTTGCCAGACCGGGGCTAACCGCTCTCTCAACTGAGCTACGAAACGGATCAACAGATCTCACGAATTTCTCTGTAGTTGTTTTTTTTTTGCCTTTGAAATCTTTGTATCAGTAATAACATGAAACTAGTCGAATATTAATTATTATAACGAAGATTGAAACACTGATAAAAAAGCATTCGACCCGGCTCTCGATAAACAAAGTGGCAAAAAACGTGTTGCACCTTGTTGCATATTTTTAATCGCAAGTTTTAACTTAATCGCTTGAAAGTC
>NW_020653850.1:19063230-19068087 GCF_003589595.1 Hyposmocoma kahamanoa | reverse complement strand
CCTGCATTGCGGATCCGATGGGAATAGAAAATAATTTAAAATAAAATGGATCCCCAGGGATTTTCGGGAATCAGATGGGAATAAGCCAGGAAGACCCTGCACATTAATTAGAACCTAGTAAACGATCTTGAGCCATAGATCAAGTGCAGAGTGACGTTTATTCATTAACGGATATTTAACGACTCTCAAATGATGCGTAATCGACGAGTTACCGTTGATGTGCACTCAATTGATATTTATTACTAAAGGCTTAACTTATTAAGGTCTTAATATCGATCGCGTGTTTGTGACACGGGCCTAAATGCTTGTTGGTTGTTCTAATTTATAAATAAATCCGAGGAACTTTCTGCAAGAAACACAACTAATGAAAAAGGATTTGTGTTAGTGCACTACACAGCGGTAGCTTGATGGTTTGACCTACTCGCCGCCCAAGCAGAGGCCGCGGTTTCGATTCCGGGCTCGCATATCGGAGTTTCTCGGAATTTATTAATTTGTGCGGAGTTTAATTTGAAATTTACCATAAGTTTTTCGGTGAAGGAAAACATTGTGATGATTTAATGAAACTGTTACGTCGAAGAACGTTTACAACCCTCGGAAAATATATGAAGTCTCGTCGGATTACAAAACATAGGCAGATGGAGCATATGCAACCACCAACGCCTGCCCTTTGTATTATGGCAATAAAGCACTAAAAACTTTTGCTTTTTTAATTTAATCAGGCACTTCTTCGTAAAATTTTGAATCAGTTATATTTTTTTAACTAATGTAGATAAGAAGCGTATACCTTTAATTCGTGAAGGTAGTAAATAGGTAGCAATTATTGGCAATACATACTTCTAGAAAATCTGCTCCCTTCATGCTGAACAAACTGGTGACGACCCATTCTGATGTCAGAATGGCTGGTCAAAACTTATTTTAGATTGCTCAGAATATATCAAAGGTAGCAATTATTTAGAAAAGGTAGCAAATAGTAGCAAATAAGTAGCAATTCTTGAAGGTAGCATTTGTGTGCGTGTAAGATTGCCACATGCAGGGAAAAAACTCCCGCATTTTTTTCTGTTGCTTTCTATACTAATGTTACAGACTAGAAATGTTATTTTGCAATATGGTACTTAAGTGGTACTAGGATGTCATACAAATTATATGCAATATAAGTTAATAAATATAAGTTAAAAGTTTAATTGTTACTATTTGATTTACATCACACAAAGGAAAAAATATTTTACTAAGATATTTTAAATATTTTAATATTTATGTGGGGATAAAAGAAAACCAGAATGTTGATAAAAATTCACAAAAACTTGTTTAATGGACTTTTAATTTGTAAATTGGTACAGAGCAATCGTCTTAACGTCTTTTCGTCTTCACCTCATTCAAAGCTCAACCGTTCTCCTCTCTCACTCGCACAGATCTTCTATCTCGCACACCTCGTTCGGATACATTCTATATTATTATGATACAAACTACATTTAGACGTTCCTAATCCCACATTTATTACAATCACAGTTACACAATATCATAGTAACCCTTGTTTTGTACACGTTTTTATAATTCGCGTCTATACATCGAGCATTCGTTTCTGATTTTGATATGTGGTGCAATCGCACCATCAAATACTATTCTATTATTATTTTTTATTAAAATTATCAATTCCATGGCATTGACAATCATCTTATAATTAGACAAAAATTTTTGGTTCTCAATGAAACTCTTTAGAACCTGTGAAGTTATATTAAACATTATAATATTTTTCTTATTATATTGACATGTTTTCTTTCAAAATCATTCTGTTTATGACATGTGCACACAACAACGAAAGTTCTCTGTATTTGTATTTATAGAGATACATTTTCTTTTATGTACATAATGGCTATTAGACATTGGTTTGAGTTAAATCTGAGTTACCTAAAAAACAATTTTGCACCGCTGTAAATGGACCAGCCTGTATGTATATGCATGCATTATTTAATTTTCTATATAAAAGTATAAATTAATCGATGATCCTATTACTCATGCATATTTACCTAATTTTAAGGAAACCTATTTCGATATAAACTGGCAACACATACGAACTTATTTCGAGGTTTTGTGTTCCGAATGAATCTCAAAATATATTGGGTAAATAAATTACAAAACAGTTAAATAATCAATAGTTCCCTATAAAAAGATATACCATCTTATTTTTTTTGAAAAACTTTTACAATGTTTAAAGAGACAAAATGGCATTTTTAAACATAAAACAGCTAATCATTCGTGACGTGCACACAATGCGACGCCGTGCTTCGTACTGACGCGAGTTTGTATTTGCTTTGGTGGCTTCACTTTCGTGTACGGCGCGCTCCATGTGGCTATGTTTTGTAATCTGAGGAAGTCTCACGCTTTGGCCAGGGTGGCGGCCTATGGCCTAAATACTCACCTGAGAATAGACCCGTGCCCAGCAGAGAAACGTATAAATGTGATGATGGTGATGATGGTGGTGGTGGTGATGATGATGATGATGATGATAACATTACAGGTGAAACAAAATATTGCAATAACACTCTAGAGCTCATCAAGTATAACATTAAGAATGAGTACGGGTACAACTGACTAGCTATTAGGTATATTCCCCAGCCTTATAAATGAGTTACCAATTTCACCAAAAAGAGACTTTAAGCGAAAAAACATAAAATATAACTTTAAACAACACTTCAATGAAAAAAAATAATAATAATTTAAAATCTTTGAGTTAATTTTATTAATCTACCTTTGTCATTAACAAAGTATATCTAACTATTAATTAATAAATTAACACGTTAACGAAATTAACGCGTTGAATGTATTGACTCCAATACATTGATTCAACCTGAACAAGAAACACTAACACATGCCTAGGAGTTCGTACTTTTGTTAAATCCAGTAGCTTCTTAGTTAAGTAGTTCATGTACATAAGCACGCAAACCACTGTGCGAATGAGTTCATTACTCAATCACACGTTTAAATTTTAAGAGTACCCTTCCCCTGGCAATTAACAAAAATGTAGTACAAAAATAACAAAAAAAAATGTAGTACAAAAATAACAAAAAAAAAAATTAATACAAAAACAACTCCTAACAACATTGCAATTTATATTTTATTTAAGAGTTATAAAACGATATGACGATGTACGGAAAAACCAAAAAGGACTTAAGTTACATCCTTTTTGTACAATAAAATAAAAAGTAACATACAAAACAAAACGCCTGATAACATTTCCGACGAGACAAAAGTGACTATCGCCGAGTTTCGTGCCGTAGTAAAATGCCGCTTAGAAGTGTGCCGTGGATTAACGATGATGAGTAAAATACTGCCAAGTGATCAACTGTGTCTTTCACTCCCATGTAAACAAATCATGTTCGTATATTTTGTTTCAATTATGTGAACTTATAGGGCAAGTCAACTCGATTGAGATCGAGTAAAGAGATAGAGCAATCCGTAGCTACGTACAGTAGCGACCATCTGCAATTTTCTTGTTCTTGGCAACTAATGGCGTTCAAGGGCCTAGGTCACATTTTTATTATATATAAAAGGTTGTCACAAAGAAAGGGTCAACAATATAATGGACGAGACTAGCTACAATCTCCGCTTGCAAATAAAACTGTTTTGGGACTAAAAAGGTTTCAAATTTACTGATAGGACTGCTCAGATGCCATTTGACATAGATTCGCACCCTTTAGTGTAACAAGAAAATGACATCGTTTCAGGAAAGAGGTTTAAAGATTCTACGACCGAAATTGGTCGATAATTTTTTATGCTTAATAGGAAGGATATATAATTTCACATATACGAGTACATTAATTTGTTTCATGTAGTTGCTCTTATTATCATGACTGGTAACGCAAGATAGTTTATGTCTGAGCTCATTTCTCCTTTTCCTTTCCTATCCCAATCCGTGCTACGCCAAAGTCGCAATAAAACAACTGCCAGTAACTTTAAAAATAGTGTGTGTGACAGTTACAACCAAAAGGGTAGAGTAAAAAGTAAATACCTGGGGGTACACTTGCATCTTAGAGGATGGAAAAAAATAAAGAAATGGAGCTGCCTTATCTACGGAATAAATGTCCCTACCTAAACCAAAAATGTCCACCACAAATGGTAGATTTAGTATTGTACCATAATCATAGTTATGTCAATATCGACATGCAAATGTATGGCTTGAATATTAAAACTGTTGTTACTGTGTTTTATGTTTGCAAATTTGTGTACTTTACTGTAATCAAAGTATGATTAATACTAGGCAAGTAATGAGCCATTTCAATAAAAATTAAATATAAAGTTATTTACCAATAAATGTAATGATGGAATTGCATTATCATGTAAACTAGGTATATTCAAAGTTCTATTAAAATTTGAATGGAGCGAATAAACGAAGTAAGTAAGTGGTATTTGATCCAATGTTTATGTTCGGCAGTCCTATAATTTACAACCATTCTTTCTTTCTTTTTTCATTTATAGGTAAACTTTAAAAATAATAATAATGAAATAATAAAAACCTCGTAGTGAATTGTTTCAATAACAGAACATCGATAATACGTCTGCTTTCTAGAACAACACTGTCTCAAAATAATCGTTATCAACAATCATCAAAATATACTAACAAACAGGCAATCAAAAGTATCCAAAGCAAAATTCGGCAAAACTTATGAATAAACTACTTAAATGAGTCTAATTACAAGAGATATTTGGACTATTGTATGATTTATAGGCAGAAAAATAACAAATGCACACACGTAATGTAACATTCGGTTGATTTCCGATTTTCTACTGCCGTACTCCATCATCATCATCAGTTTGTGTGTGTGTGTGTGTGTGTGTGTGTGTGTGTGTGTGTGTGTGTGT
>NW_020653850.1:19055940-19063220 GCF_003589595.1 Hyposmocoma kahamanoa | reverse complement strand
GTGTGTGTGTGTGTGTGTGTGTGTGTGTGTGTGTGTGTGTGTGTGTGGTGCATGTGCTTGTGCGTGTGCGTGTGCGTGTGCGTGCGTGTGCGTGTGTGTGAGTGTGTGCGCGCGCGCGCCTGTTGACGCAGTGAAAAAGTAAACTAGTTTACAAGTATTGCTTGTGTTTTTATGTGAGACATTGACTCTTGTGTATTTTTGTTGTATATTCTTGTATATTTAGTTTTTTCATGCTTTTAGGGTCGTATTCCAGAACTCTACTCAATGCCCAAGTCGGGACTTGAGGAAGATTTACAGCACGAGAAATCATACCCAAGTCCTTACCATTAGGGTCGTAATTCCAGTGCTTGAAATCATACTCAAGTCCTAACTTGAGCATTGAGTAGAGTTTTGGAATACGACCCTTTGTGTACTTTGACCTACAATGCCTAGACGAATGCTTTTACAAGCGTAGCCGAAAATGCTACAATTTGCTAGCTAATTTCTCTTACTACCATTACAAAGAAAACAATAAATTTGAATATAATATACAAAACGTAGTTTTAATTAATTTATTTATATAGCTCTATTAACACTGACTTCGTAAAATACCACGCTTATGTTCGTTTATTTTCTATGGGAGATTATTTTTTGCCAATCAATTTAACATTTTTTTTTGTTATTATTATTTTAATGTTTTGTGTGTAATATTTTTTTTAACAATTTCATGTTAACTCTGTCATACAAAATTGATGAACAAGCGCAATGCCTATACGCGTATAGGTAACTACCTATATATGTACGTATAGTATTGGTATATATACTTATACATATACGTGTATACATATACTCTACTGTTTGAGTAATACTTTAATTTTTTTATTAATTATCAGCATCTCCGCACGGCATTAAGCTGTGTACGCAAGTTTTTTTCATAATGGCGTTATTGGTGGTCGGTCGCATGTAAGGCGGTGAAGCAGTATGAGCCCTTCGACGTTCTAGATATAAAGGTTGGTGGTAGTACGGCTTCCCTTCCTTTTACTGTGCCAGCTCATGTTTCTTATTATAGCGTCACCAATGAGTTTAATTTAAGAAAGCACTTTTGTTGTATGCCTACATATGGCTTTGTTATACCAAAGGTACAAATCCAACAAATAAAAAAATCAAAGAGCATGTGGAAAAATGGGACAGGATTGAGCTACCAAAAGAGCGTATTTGAGGTAACCAACGGGTCATCGTCCAGTGAGCCGTCCAAGATATTGCTGAAAAGATGGAGTCGTTAAAGACCTAAAGAGAGATGAATGTGCCGAAATGGTCGGAACTGGCACAAGACCGAAAGAACTGGCGTACTTTGGTGTCAGAGTCTTCCACTTCTGATCTCTGAGATGGTGTACTTACATTTAACGATTTACTTAAATTGCATTACCAGAGATAACAAGGATTTAAGCGACTTCGAATTATCGAGTTATTTAGTAGCAGTAGAGCTTATTGAAGGGTAAGGGTGTTGGTGAAATTACAGGCACATGGGACTTGTCTACGTATGGCTCAGGGTGACGGGCGCAGTGGCAGTGCCCTTCAGATCTTTGCGATTTAAAGCTCTGAGTGGCACTGCAACTGTTATGGACAGGCGTGTAGCTTACCATCAGGCGCACAACTTGTTCGTCCCGACACTAGATATTACCTATAAAAAAAGAGTCCTTGAGTTTTTTTGCTACATTTTGAACATGAAGCTATTTTTTTCTTCGGATATAAATCGCGTAAACTTTCCAAACAAATCAACGTTTCGGGCTCTTTCCAGATTCATCGTCACGTCATCAGCCAATAAGTCAGATCCGAAGAAAAAAAAAGTTTTTTACACTATCACATACATAGTGTAGCCATCTAAATAGGATTCGGTTAGGTTTAGTTTTCATTTTATAAGCAAATTGAAGAAAAATCTATCAAAAACAACCGAAAAGTCTTTAGGTGCCGTTTTCGCAAAACTATGATAAGTTAACACGGTGTTGTTTATCAACATCCATTTATTAGCCAAAAAGCGTGGCAGTTCCAACATCATTGGACATTAAACTATTTTATCTACACACATATAATAAACCCTCTATGATGTGTTCTAAAACCGCAAATTACGACCAGCATAAAGATAAACTGTTTTGTTAGAACAAATTTCTCCTTTGTGAAAATGTTATTATTACTATTTTATTATTACATTCAAATTTCGAACATCTCTGAAAAACAAAACAATTTGATTCGACCTCAATTCTAATATCAGTCGAGATGAAGTTTTATTCGAAATGAAATGTCAATAGCAAAGAATTTTCACAAATTTCACACGTTACATGATATCGAACGATATGATAATTGGGGCCGACTCTAGTTTGGCTATGAATTAAATAAAAACTATGGTCGTGTGACATGTGTGTAAAAAGTTTTAAATTGCCGCCATTTCGCCAGTCGTAACATGCGGTTCCTGGACATATCGTAAAGAGCTTATAATATGTGTATAGATAAAGCAGTGTTTGTAACTGTACATAATTAAAACACTCGTGTGATATTTTTACAAATCTCGCCTGTCAGTTCGTTTCATAAACCCACACTCGTATTTTAATGCCCTTCATTATGTAACAGTCGCATAAACTACTATTGATGACCTCGGTGGCGCATAGGTTTTGCACTGTAAGTGCTGGATTAAGGGGTCCAGAGTTCGATTCCTGTTAGAACCTATTTGGGAAATGGGCTTTTTATATTGGTTCTGGTCTCGGTGTTCAGGGTAGCGCCCTGGATTCCGTTGCATTCGTACTCATACAGACGTAAGGTGAGTATGAAGCTTCATACTTGAAATTTTCTTTTAATTTGATAGAGTATTACTTATTTGACTGTAATTGTATCGGACGGATATATTATTTAGGCTATTTAAAACTAAGGCACAAATAATCAATTATTTTGGTAAATATAATGGTTCAAGGGGCCTACCACAACCTCTTAAAACAATATTACTTTAACCTTACATTGACTCGACTCAGGTCGTTTTATGTACTTTTCTTCATGAAAATGCGGAAAAATAATTGAAAAAACCGTAATTTTAATTAATCTCGTAATTCTCGGAATGTAAATAACATTAAGTACTTAAACATTATACTACGATAAGACAATTCGGAACATCAAAAAAGAAAGAGATGGCATTATATATTTCTTAAAGCGTTATTTATTTTCTATTCTTAGTAAGGAATAGACAATATTGGGAAACATTCGTTCTTTCAATCACTTTAGCAATACTTAATACATTACTTGGTTGACAAGATTCGCTCTGGGCCTTTTGGAGGGAAAAGTGTAGTTTTTATTTCGACTTTCAATTATTTTGTGAAATCTAGTTTAAAGTGGAACAGGATAGTGCTATTGTGCCTTAATCGAAGATAAAACGTGAAATTATACGAGTCTCGAACTAAAATACCCGTATCGGCCCGTTCTAAGGAATCCCGAGTCAATCCAATCACGCCGCCTCAAATTGCCTATCCTCTTTGTGGTGGCCATATTTACAGAAATATAATTAAACGTTTATGTTTTCGGCTGAAGGACTTTGTTTCCATGGCCAGCAATAATTTAAAAAAAATATTTGGTTGACAGGTTTCTCATGGTACGAATATAAATACTATTACATTGAAATAAGATTGTTTTTGAAAAGGTTATGGTAGGCCCCCAGATTTGCGTTCTTATTAGACATAATTGTTTGATGATTAATGCTATCTTAGTCAGTCGCGATCATGGGACCTTGGCGGTCTACTCTCGTTGTTAGTCCGACATCGTTAATGCAGTCGCTGGCTCAGCGACAGTGGAGACCATCCGCCCCCACCTAGTCCGCTGGGTTAACCGACGACTAGAGATGGGAAAAGCTGCTTATTTTTTAAACATTTAAACGTTATGCTTTTTTAAACGCTTTTTAGTTTGAAGCTAACAAAGTCGTTTACAAAAACGTTTAAGCGCATAGACTTTTATGTTTAAAAAGGCTTGCAACGTTATGTTGAATTAATTTGTTTAGGAAACATAGATTGAAATGAAACTTAGGCACGTTGTAAAAAATGAAATTGTTGAGTATAGAACTGACCAACGCTTACGCTTAAAATGAAAAGCATGCATATGCGCCTATTTTAAAAAGCAAACTTTTTTAAGTGATTTTCGTTTAAACGCCCACCTCTACCGGCGACACGGGATTCTGTCCTTCAGATTGGTGCACTCACCGGACATGAATGCTTTGGTGATTATCTGCATCGCGTGGCGAGTTGGGAGGCGACTCCTGTCTGCCACGAATGCAGCGCACCCGTCGCCATGGCGCAGCACACACTGGCAGAATGTGCGGCTTGAGGCCCTCAGCGGCACTCCTTGACTGCCATAGTGGGAGGAGATCTCTCGCTGCCAAGAATCGTGGGCGCAATACTCGACAGCGAGAGGGTGCTGTAAGGCTATAGTCTCCTTTTGCGAGAGTGTAGTCTCGCAGAAGGAGGCTGCGAAGCGCTTCAGAGAGGACGACCCTCTGTCTAACCCGCTTAGTAAACGTAGGCCGGAGAGACGAAGGAAGCAGTACGCCCGCTTTTTTTCCCCGCCGTAGACTGGAGTCATCTGGGAGTCCAATATAAACTCTCGATGCTCCCCCGAGCCGAGTGGTATGTATAACGCATTTCCCAACGATAAAAAAAGGTCTTACGCCTACCGTCATTTATTATCACACTTATATTCTATGTGTTTATAGTACTTGTGAATGTATCGATATTTTTATTATTTATCTGTTAGTTTTCTATTTCTCCCTCTTTTCTCTCACAGACTTGACTTGCCTGGAAGAGATCTCTTAGTGTATATACAACCTTAAATGGCTTTGGTTGATTCCACATAACAGTGAAAGTGTTAAATCAATCATTTTGGAAAAATATATAGTAAATAAATTGACGATATACCGGATTACTATATGGTATAAAATAACAATTCCAAAAAAAAAAAACTATAGAAAAAAACACAAACTTACGTCGAATAAGACAACCGCTGTATTCAATAGGTACTTTATATGTACCAATTATTATTTTTTATATAGTCCTTTGTTTATCTTTTGTATAATTTTTTTTTTTTATATTTGTTTGGTGCAATAAAAAATATTTTTATTTAAAAAGTATAAAATTATGTTATTTTACACTCATAACCCCGCATTAGGGAAACCTTGTGTCTTGGGTACCATAAACACACACATAGACAATCACACATTACACTAAAACTCAGGAGATAAATAAATGTAGGGCATAAAAATCAAAAAAACCCGGAGAATATATAAAATGTAATGAAAAAAATAATAATAATTGATATTTTCATTATATATATTATTATAATACACTTCGTTATGCTAAATAAATATATTCCGGAGCGGACCAGCCCCCCCTAACACGGCACCCTTCCACTTGTTATCTCCTTCCACTTCTTATCTATTCATCGCATTTGCGGTTTGAATTACCTTTGTCTAACGTACAGTTTTTTTTATTCCAGTAAGGCGATAATTCTGCGACAAATTCCGTCGAGAATAAATTACTCCGCGGCACCGCAATAGGATATTGCACGTCACAATATAAGTACGAAACCTTGTATTTCTTCTTAGATTTTCCGAAATAGATTAGGCTCAAATTGTCTTCAGCTTGTTGGTGTGTTAACGATCTTATGAGGATTGTATTTATGCCTTATATAACAGAAGATTGATTCTATTTTGAAAATGAAGTCATTGTCTTAGTACATCCCACTGAATGGCACAGATCTTTTGTAAGAGAAGTGTTTTAATCATAGTCGGCCATAATGGCCCGTTGGTGGTTGGGAAATTCACCCTATGTTCAAAAGCATTTTTTTAGCTGGTGGAGGAAATCATCATAAATATATCATAAATGTACCATACAATATGCCCGACTCCACTGAGAAGATGTTATTACTCAGTGTCCTGCGGACCAAAACCTTCTCCCTTTACTAGTATTCCTTCATGGAACCGCGAATGTATTACATCACGAAGGCGATTTTTCTCTTAGACGCCATCATTGGCTTGTTTATCCTGCTCATCTTTTTCTTGTTTACTTATAACTAGTTTTAGGTACATTTTGCGTCTTTTGCCAATGCTCTCTGCTTTTGAATATTGTTACCACGAGATTATCTTTAGAGACCCCATCATTTTCTTGCGCCTTCGCGAGAATTAACGATGCGATCATCGATGCGATGACAAAAAGCGGGTGTTCTAATAGACAGTAGTGCGAGGCCCGCCCCGTGTTCGTGGGTGCGGTCGCGTAGCCCGCTTGCGATAACGCGACACGATTATCAATTAGGACACCTATTAGCACATCAATTATGTTTGATCGTGCAGTCATACGAAATAAGTTCGCGCGAATGGATTTCAAACATTGTAGTCGCGCGATTACAACGGTAATTAGGACACTGTTCGAGATCTGTATGTTCAAACATCGTGTTCGTGTAAACCTGCAATCAATTGCAGGTTTACACGAACAAAGCTCGCGCGAACTTGCGATAGGACACGCGTTAAACGCCTTGCACGCGAATAAAGCATGCTGTGTTGTGTCTATTTCCCCACAGGGCATTAGCGACATGTATCGCTACTAAACATTTACAAATGTAGGTACCTAACTTACTAAAGTCACAGGTACGTTAGGTAGGCATTCGACACCGTCAACCTCTTCAATTCAAAAGCAAGCGTTCTCCCACCGTTCTTAGTACCAACGTAGTGTAAAAACTATAATGATTGATTTCATGATGATGAAAAAAGATTGATGAAATAGATAAGGCAAGTGTGAGCGGGCAAGTTGGTAATTGTGGCTATTCTAGGGCGTGTATGAATGCACGCTCTGTAGTGGTGCGTGTTGATGAGGCGAAAGATGCGTGTCAGGACCGAAACAAGTGGAAAGCTATTATCTTTGCCTATCCCGGTGGGAAAAAGGCGTGAAATATGCATGTATGTACGTATATTATAATTTAGTAACAGTAGAGCTCCTTGTCAAAGAGTTCGTCCAGAGAAGTACTGCCAACTTACCTATTTCTCCCGCCAAGCAGTAGTATGAGCATTATCGCGTTCCGGTTTTGAAGGGGACTTGTCAACTTATGTCTCAGGGAGACGGGCGCAGTGGCAGTGCCCCTCATATCTTTGTGATTAAAGCTCTGAATGGTACTGCAGCTATCATGGACAGGCGTGTCGGTTACCATCAGGCGCACGGCTTGTTCATCCGACTGGACGAACAAACCGTGTAAGTGACTACTTAGTCATAATATAAAAAAATGTA
>NW_020653850.1:18989500-19055930 GCF_003589595.1 Hyposmocoma kahamanoa | reverse complement strand
AATATAAAGGATTGAGCAAATATATACATGCAAATATTATAAATGTGAAAATAGCCGTATCTGTCTGTTTTTTAGAACATGCTATGAGAAATATATCGATGTTTCAAAATTATATTGTTTCGTATTTTGTGGTTACAAATAAACGTATTTATTTATTTAAATTTTTGGATTCTAATTAACTATAAGTAACTAATTTCTAATAAGGCCGTAACCAATTTCTAAAAACCGGCGTCGCCACACACACACATTTGAGAACGTAATATTACATTAGTACTAAAATAATATCATTTTTAACTATAACAATATGATAATATACTTCTTACATGCTGCTTTTTCGTTCTACTTGAGTAATTTTTAGAAGTTTTTATTATACGTACGGCATTATTGACGTTTGTCAAAGCGCGTTTGCGCTGCCAGTCGCGCGCTCTTTTTGCGATTTAATGCCCTAATGGTTTGGACAGGTCAATGTGGGTATCGCCTTTTATATACCCTATGACGTCATCGGCAGGTAGGGCAGTTCATACCATCCGACGCATCATTGGCGCGGACACAACATTGGGGAGAGCAGAGGGTTTATACAGAGCATTTCTTTTGTTGATCGGATAAAGTGCGAGACTTCATCAGTACCCTTCGAAACCGGAACACAGTAATGTAATATTCCTGCTGGGCGGCAGAAATGGGTAAGGAACTCTACTAACTAGCTACTTAACTAGAACTGCAAAAAAGATAAAGAAAATTATATCGAACAAAAGACAACATTTCACCTTGTATTGTATATACTACGACTCGACTCGTACGTATATTAGATTTTATTAAATTTTTATTATTGTCGATTAGCATTCAAAACCCGAGTTAGGAACATGATTAACCCCGGTTTCCAACAAAATTGAATCGTAAAAAACAAACAAACAATCTAAGCCGAAGACCAATCAGCATAGCAAGATAATTGAATTTGAATATTGATATAATAAATGAAATTCGCTGCAAGATATTAACTCTTGTTGTTTTTGTTATTTGAATGAATCTTCTAACAAAATAAGTGCAAGATAGTATTGATTTAAGATTACCATTACTTACCCGTAACAGTGACAGCGCCACTCAGAGCTTTACATCGCAAAGGTCTGAGGTGCATTGCCACTGCACCCGTCACACTGTACTACCGAGCACCCATACCCTTCAAGACTGGAATATCATAATGCATAGACACTATGCCAACTAAGCCACGGAACGAACTAGCGAACCTTACGAATTTTTCCATGTGCTTGTTGCAGATTTTTGTTTTTGGTTTTTAACGACTTTTTTGCCGTAGTGACATCTATGAGAAATCTATTTCTTCATTCAGGCATAGGATTAAATTAAATAATTAAAATTGGGTCCCCGCAGCAAAGTACCCAAGATACGGCAGCGTTCCTACAGCTATGATAATACACAAGCCAAAGTAGCTGTCGAGCCTTGGGTTTCCCAGGCAGTCTATTCATTTTTGTTAGAACGTTTTGTAATGATGAAGGGCACCGGGACTCCATGGGCCAGGAGATATTTTTCGACTCCAAAGGGTGCAAATAGGAATCTCGTACGTACAACTCTATAATCGTTCCGCCAGCTCAGGTGCGGAGCCAGTCATCTTGCTGGTGTACTGGAGATGAGATGGGGCAAGTGTGCCGACATACGTGGCATCCCACATCACTGCCTTGCCCATACGCCAAGGGATGAGTGTCATTCAATCCGGATGTTTGCCATAAGATCGCGACATGCCGTTTGGCTCGAGTACAGCGGGCACGTTAACAATGGCCAAAGTCGTTGAGGACTGCATGCCGGGAGACACGGCTGGTAGGAATTGCGAAACTTACCTTATAATTGCGGAATTTAATTTTAGAAAAACGTTGTAATTTTCATGTGCTTAAGCAAAACACTTTATCTCATTTTATAACATCGTAAATAGTTCTATAGTTTTCTAAGTTCAAATAAGAAGCAAAATAAAACTATGCATGCGTATTAATGCACAAGTGTGTTTTTCCTAACTATACTACGGAAGTAACGATATTTTTTAAACAAAACAACTTAAATAAATCCCGAAAAAACTGACGCGATTCTCTCTAAAAACCTATCCCAAAGTATATCAAATTTCACGTCGCGTCGTCGTAAATGTTGAATCTGAATTCACTGCACTCAGCATGTGAATGAAAGAACTGTATTACGTAATAACTTTAGGGTTACAAAACCCACGTCACGTATCAAATTTATTCAATAGTTAAACCTCAACAATAATACGTTACGGCAATGTTATGTCCTCGTTCCATAAATATTTGACAGTAAGGACCTTTTCACAGATTCTCGCAAAATGCTCTGTGAAATGGAACGTATTTTTTTGCACGTTTTAGGGTGCACAGTGTTCCAATAAGTGAAACTGGCGCTTTGTACTTTGGGGTACAGGGACAGCAAATTGACTTGTGTTCTGTATTGTATGGAAGTGGATTTCAAACAATTTATTTCGCAATATTGCTTCTTTTGTCACAGCTCATTCTATTAAAAATTTGTTTTGCAATTTGCAAAAGATTTATGCCTTACTTCTGAACATTGTGAGACGTGATAAAAGCCTTCACGTGTACATTGCACGTTCAATGTAATAAAAAGCAATATATTTGTACATTTTCCATACCAATCTTCGAGCACGTTGTAAATCATTCCGTCTTATATCTAAATGGCTCTGATCGATAGCCTGGAAGTAAGTTTATATTTTTTTTTATAATATTAAGTGACGGGGACGTACAAGTCGTGCACCTGATGGTAAGCTACACGCCTATACATAATAGTTACAGTGCCAGTCAGAACTTTAAATTGCAGCAAAGATCTGAGGGGCACTACCACACGGTAAAAACAGATTACTTAGAAAAAGACAATTTTTTTTTTATGAAGACAAATTTATTAAATCCAACAAAACGATCCTCTCCCTATAGACGCTAGAGAATAATTGCTTGATAATAGTAAAAAAACGTCTCAAAATTGTACTTTAGTTATAAGACAGAAATGTTTAATCAAAGAACAAAATTATTTATTTCAAGCCGCTTAGCCACTCTAGATTCAACAAAATATGTATTTGTTATTAGAAATGTCCGATTTTGATTTGAAAAAAAAAATGAATGAAAAATTGAGAGGCACTTAATTATTTTACTGAAGATTTATGTTTTCTAATATCAAAAAGCATAAATTTACAGGGTTATGGACCCAACAGTATGTCTCACTAGCGTGAAAGCACACAGTTCAGTGGCAAATCTTAAAGTAGCAGAAATAGGACAGATTCTTCTCAAATACTTGAGTACCGTTCAGTGCCATGTAAATGCTACAGCGGCAGAAAGCACTAACAAATTCCTTTTTTTTAAGGATATTTTGCAGTTGGCCCGCTGATGGCCTTGACTGCGCCACCGGAGAAAAGGGCGAGCTGAAGGTTCATAACACCTAAAATAAACTTAAAGCTAAGTAGCGGGCCTGGGGGCGCCCAAGTGGTCACAATTTCAAATATATGAGATGACTTTATACTATTGAAGTTAACAAAACGATAGCGCATTTCAGAGTACAAGTAATGCCATCTAGCAGTGGCGTGATGGAACTAATTGCATGTTAAAGTTATGCTTGTTACGAGTGTAGTTTGATTTCATGCCGAAACCAAATTTCTTAAGTTACGACTACAAATAACACCCTAACAAACTAAAGATACTACGTATTGTTTCTTTGGATAAATGACTGTTTATGACTTTTATGATTACAAGCACAAGTAAAAGCAATCATTACCACGTGTGCCTTCGGCGACATGTCACGACAACATTGACTATGAAAACGCAACGAAATTTTGCTTTATGAATATACTCTAGAATTTAGAATTTCACCAGCACCCTTACCCTTCAAAACCGGAACACAGCAATGCTGACATTACTGCTTGGCGGTAGAAATAGGTAAGGTGGCAGTATTACTACCCTGGACGAACTCTTTCACAGCTCTACTGCTTCGCATATTAGTACTATATTTTCTGTGATGCTATTTAAAAAACAATTGAGCGTGACTTACATGCTTGGTGAGTACATGAGTACACGTGCACAGAAAAAAAGGATTTCTACTAATAAGAAAGAGCAATTTCTCAAAATATTTGCTAATTCTGAAAAAATATTTAAAATATTTAAAAGTAATAAAATATTGTCATTACAAAAATAGTGCTTATCTTTTTCTAATACAATTTTACTCTTAACTTTATTCTAACTTTTAGACAAATACGTTCACTTCAAGATTTTATTTCATTTCTAATCAATTAATTGGACATTACATACATCAATAAATTTTTACCTCTTACATCAAATTTAAATAATCTTAAATGAATTCAAAATTTCTTGGGTGTATTTTAAGAAAATATATTCTTAAACAAAAAAAGAAGTAGTTTGCTATTCAGAGTAATATTCTAAATTCTAGAGTATATTCTTAAAGCAACATTTCGTTGCGTTTCATAGTCAATGTTGTCGTGACATGTCGCCGAAGGCACACGCGAAGGCACACGCCACTGCTAGACGGCATTAGTTGTACTCTGAAACGCTCTATCGTTTCGTTAACTTCAATAGTATAAAGTCATCTGTTATATTTGGAATTGTTAGTGCTTTCTGCCGCTGTAGCATTTATACTGTACTGAATGGTCCTCAAATATTAGAGAAGATTCCGTCCTATTTCTGCTACATGAAGGTTTGGCACTGAACTATGTGCTTTCAAGCTAGTGAGACATACTGTTGGGTTCATAACCCTGTAAATTTACCCTTTTAGATATTAGAAAACATAAATCTTCAGTTAAATAATGAAGTACCTCTCAATTTTTCATCCTATTTTTTTTTTCAAATCAAAATCGGACATTTCTAATAACAAATAAATATTTTGTTGAATCTAGAGTAGCTTTGTGACTTGAAGTAAATTAATTTGCTCTTGGATTAAATATTTCTGTCTTATAACTAAAATACACTTTTGAGACTTTTTTTACTATTATCAACTAATTATTCTCTAGCGTCTATAGGGAGAGGATCGTTTTGTTGGATTTAATAAATATGTCTTCATAAAAAGAATTTTGTCTTTTTCTAAGTAATCTGTTTTTACCGTGCGGTGACTTTTACCAACGATGCAAACGCGATACAATCGCTAATCGTCTAGCTTTATACACGTGCACGATTTTAAGCAGCATCTTTTTTGCACCATTTGCATCAAACGCGCGACTGCATTACTACACTTGGGATTTATAAGCGATTGCATCGGCGCGGATTTGTATCGATGCAATCGCGCGTTTATGTCGATGCAGTCGCGCGTTTGTATAGATACAATCGCCTATAAATCGCAACATACGCTCACGAATTCGCGTTTGCATCGCTGGTAATAGACGCCATGTGTATCCTGTCTAAGATATCTTAGGGCGTCTTCAAATTAGACTCTTGTAGAAGCGCTGTAGTGGTGCGACTGTGTCGCACGTCTGTAGCGCTTCTGTACGCGTCTGTGCGCTCGCCACTGATAAGTGCAATCGCGCAGTCTTTCCCTTTTTCTTCCCCCATCTTCACACGCGAAAGAGTATGGCTCAACTCACACTGGCGCAGAGTCGAAGCTTCGCGTCGCGCCCTTTTTTCAACTACAACGCTTGGCGACGCCTGTCCACGAGTGTCGACTCGCGTCGTCGCGCGACGACCTTCTCATTAGTGCGCCCGAATCACAGTGTGGTCGGTGTCTGACGAGAGAAATAAATGTAGGCCATACAAGTTTTTCTCCCGGCCTGGGAAGCGAACATGGGACCCCTGCGTGGCAATCCGGCATGGCAACCATTCGGCCGCAGTTTAGTTACAAATAAATGAATTGTGAATTAAATCATCGTATTAAATTCCAAGTTACTGGTATGACTAACTATGTAATAAATGTATAGTATTTTGAGAACAATGTATTAGCATTTTTTATTACTTATACAAAGCGGAACAATTTAGAAAAAGTACAATAATCAGGGTTTATAAAAAAATTCTTAATGAACTGTGCTGTTGATACAGGAGAGCACAATAAAGAAATTCGCGAGGATAATTTTTCACGTGGCTTGTTTCAGACAGGACTCGTCCCTTACTTTTGTTTTAGGATTTATCGTTTGTTATCATATTTCATATGTATGACAACAACAGAGCGTGTCTCTTGTCAACAATGCCTCGGTGGGGTAGAGAAACTTATAATTTGTTATAAACATCGGCGTCAGTTTTTCAATTATTAATGTTCTAGGTTTTCACCTATTAATTTTGATAATCTTAGTTACACGAACAGTAGTCTAGTGCAGTAGAGCTCTTTGAAAAAGAGTTTGTCCAGGGAAGTACTGCCTATTACCTATTTTTACCGCCATCAATGTGTGTCAGCAGCAATGTGACCATTATCGTGTTTCGGTTTTGAAGGGTGCCGGTGAATTACAGGCACATGGGAATTGCCTTCTAATGTCTCAGGGTGACAGGCGCAATGCATTGCCTCTGTGATCTTTGCGATTTAAAGCTTTGAGTGGCAATGCAAATATTCGTCCCGTCACTTGTTATCATAAAAAAATACTGAAATATTTGTAGTAATACCGTATTACTACATTCTATTAAGGCATTTGAAGGCCATATTTTAACATGCCACAAAAACATCAACAAAAATATTAAAGCGAAATTTACTAAACAAGAAAAGTTAAGTTAGTCGGCTAACAGGAACTTGGTTATTTAATACCAGAAACCACCTGCTGTGTACCATCTCGAATTAGAAAACTTTGAGGCCGTATTTCATTTATTCCAAGTCCCCGGGGAAAGTTACGACAAACTTGGTGAATAGAGGTATTTGTTTAGAGCCTACCCGGTAGTTCTGTACAATCTGTTAAGAGTTCAAACACACACATATGCTCCCCAAATGCCACACAGACGATCGAGCGTGTGCTGAACGAATGATCTCCACTCGTTGTCAAGTTGAAGTTGAAGTAATAAGATAGAGAAGACAAGGTAGACTTCAAGAAGGAGCGCGCTATTCGCGGGAAAATATTCAGGATTGCGATTCGCCGATTTCTGTTTGGCGCCCGTGAAGGCAGTCGCACAGGCTACTATGACGTAGTAGGGTAGTGGGTGGGAGCGACAAGGGTAAAGGGGCGTAAGCGTGTGTCAATTTGATTTAACTCATTGTACAAAAACAAAAATAGGTGAAAAAAGCCAGGTTTCTTTTAGAAAGTAGTTGTACTGTTATCTGTTGTTGTACCATATAAAATAAATATGTAGATAAATAAATCTCTAGAAACTTCAAGTCTCTAACGTTACAGGAATCGTGCTGTGTGAAATAAACTATGCAAGTACGTACGCGCACAGCGTGTGGCCTCTCGTCATCAGAACGTGCCGAACGTGCGACCATCTGAATTACTACCGGTTGACATCTATTGCTCACCTTCCGTACAATTAGCTATTGTTCCTATTCCATTTTTGTAATAAACCGCATTGTAGTTCAATGAATAGGCTACGGAATCTACTATAGATTCCCTACGAGCCATCAATCTTCTCACGAATCGCCCACGAATGCCCTCTTACCCATTACGAGCTGATAACTCTCAATGACCAAGCATTTTCTTGCCCCTCAAATACATGATTTCCTAATAGTATACAAGTACCATACTTGTAATAGATTAGTTTTTTTTATGATACTCAGTGGCGGGTGGAACAAATCGTGCGCCTGGTGGTAAGCTACACGCCTATCCTTATTAGCTGCAGCGTCAGAACTCCGAGGGGCACTGACACTGCGCCGCTCACCCTGAGACATAACAAGTTGCGTGTGCCTGTGATTTCACTCGAACCCTTACCTTTTAAAACCGGAACGCAGTAAGGCTCACATTATTATTTGGCAGCAGAAATAGGAAAAGTGGTAGTATTTCTTTATTTATTTTCGATATAATATTTGTCGGAGTTAAGGCCGGAAAGGGAGACTTCGAAGGAAACACTCTCAACATGGACTTACTCAGGCATTACTTGATAATCACCGCCGGCTGAACGAATTGATAACGAAGTGAATACACTTCGTTATCAATTCGTTCAGCCGGCGGTGAAATAGTAACGAAAACTAATTGCAATTAGTTGTTTTATGCACTTTTCACAGTAATCAGTCCGAAAGTATAAGAGATGGATGAGGTTAAAACGGATTCTTAATATCACGCGGCAAGCTTAGAAAGAGCGGGGCAGTACTTCTTCACTATATAAGGAATCAAGATATTTGACATTTGTAATCAAAGACACCATGATCGAGACTAGTTGAAATGATTCGTAGGTAGCCTAGTAAATCGTTTGTCTAATAAATTACGTTTGAAGTGATAGCCGGCGCATACATATTTATATAATATTTTATTATTTTCGATATGATATGATTATTATTTTCGGTAATGTTATAAACATTATCGAAAATACTCGTACAAAACATCTCGTACGTTTGGTAAGTTATTGTGACAAAATGGCTCCGAATATCTTACTTATTTACCTCCCAGACACAATGTGAGGCAATAACTTAATTTATAGCTTGCCTCGAAAACGTTAAGCGTATACTAAACCTCAACTAACTAACCCTTATTATTGTAACCGTTGAGGACCTTCATTCAAATTCATGTTGTTCTCGTCATAAATAATGGTTTACCACATTTTCTAAACTAAATTAATGTAATTAAATCAGAAACAGTACGTAGCCTTGATATTTTTTTATATAATTTCAAGTGACGGGACGAACAAGTTGTGCACCTTTTTTTTTGTTTTTTTTTGACCGGGGGAAATCTTTATGGATATCCCTGAGCCCAGGGAGACTCAGGGGTTATGTGGGGTCTCCCTCCAGACTGGAGGGCCTACCCCACTAAAACACCCCCCGGTTTCCCTCTCGTCGGTTGAGTCGGCGCCGTGGGATCAGTGAACATTCACCACGACGCCGCCCGGCCGCCCTAGCTTGCGCCAGGGCTTCCGCGCCAACGGAGGGGCGAGTCGGTTGTCCTCCGGACCCGACCCCCAGACGAATGACGCCGTGCAATGCAGGCTCCGGAGTCCCTGTCCAGAGCCCGCTGGTCTCACTAGGGGACCAGGCGAGCAGCGAACTGCCTTCGCTTTCTCCCCGTACGTCTGCGCCGGAGCGGGTGCGCGTCCGCCGCATCCTCGCGCACCCGCTCCGCGGCCTCCTTTTGTGACATAACCTCTGCGTAAAAGGAGGCCACCGCCTCCCAGGACTCCTCGCTATCGAGCATGGCGGCAATCACGCTAGCTCGCTCACAGTCCCCGTCAGAGTGCGGCGCTGCCCATCCCACCGGCTGCACACCTCTAGGGTCTTGTCTATTCTTAATTTTAAAAATCATGAACATATTTGTTGTTCGACTTTCAATTATTTTTAAATTCAGCTTTTAACGAGAAGATGGATACAGCGAAACTCAGAGTAATTTTCGAATACGAGATTCCACATGGGATTAACGCAGCAGAAACTGCTCGCAATGTCAATGCTGTGTTTGGAGAAGATAATGCTAACGAAGACCCCGTGCATTTTTCGACAAATTTCGACTTGAAGAATGGTCTTTCTCGAGACCAGTCACTAGGGTAAATAACGATGAATTGAAGGTGAAACTGCCAAGGAATTAGCGGCATGGTTTAATGCGCCTTACTCACAATATGACAAATGTCATTTGAACAGTGACGGCGAAACTTGCAGCAAAACATCTTCACCATTATTGCTCCATGATAACGCGAAATCTCACACTGCTCGAGAAACAATTTTAACACTACAAGACCTCCAGTTAGAAACCATCAGTCATCCTACATACTCACCGAACCTTACCCCTACCGACTACCATTTTTGCCACGATTTGGACTATTTTTTACACGGAAAAAGTATTCTTCCAAGTTAAGTAGGTAGTACAAAATGCCTTCACACAGTTTAAGGAGTCCAGATCCACAGAGTTCTATCGCAAAGGTTTCAATGATTAGATGGCAGAAATATATAGACAACGAGGTTAAATACTTTGATTAAACAAATATGTTTTTATCTTACAAAAAAAATTGTTTAACTTTTTCAGTACTTCCTAATATTAACCCCTTTAATCCCTAATATTAACCCAAATCACTACCATCACGTTTAAATCATTGTCAGTTATTTACAAATATTCCGTCAAATATTCCGTCGGTTAACTTCTATACACTCAGTATTTTATTGTTTTCCATTATTAGGCAAACTAATAAAGGGTCATAAACTTTTTTTTTTTATAAATAAATAACGCACACACTCTACATAGCCCCGCACTAGGGAAACCCTGTGTCGCGGGTGCCATGGACACACATATAGACAAACACAAATTACACCCAAAACTCACGAGAGAAATAATTGTAGGCCATACAAATATTTCTCCCGGCCCGGGAATCGAACCTGGGACCTCTGCGTGGCAGTCCGGCATGGTAACCGTTCGGCCACGGAGGCAGGAAACTAATAATGACTAATTTGAAATTTATAACAGGAGTACAATGTTTCACCACTATGTTATTCAATTATTTTTTGTGAAACTACTCCATTACTTTATTATAATTTATTAACACAAAGATCGAACATTTAGAAAAAAAATCCTTCGATCCTTCCCGTTTCGAAACAACTTTTCTAGCCAAAATATAAATTTCTCACAGATGGCGCTACGGCAAAAAAACGTTAAAAAACCAAAACAAAAATCTGCTAGAAGCACGTAGAAAAATTCGTAATTGGGTCTGACACGGTTTGCTGGACGACGTTGGTTCGAACCCAGCCGGATCGAAGGAATTTTTTCTTTGCATTAATAATTTAATTTTTCTTTAATTTGATTTGATTAATAATCATAACATTTTTATATAATTCGATTCGATTAAATCGACTTCAAAAAGGAATTACATCTAATTGCCAAGTTTTATTGAAATCGTTTAACGGACAATGAGTGAAAGCCAATAAAATTTGCCACCTTTGGAGATGGCAAATCTTTTTTAAATTTACATGGGATCACTATTGAAGTACCCGCTTTCTAACAAAAAAGAATTATCAAAATCGATTCACAAATGTCGAAGTAGTCTCGTAACATTCACACACACAAAAAATCGAATCGAGAATTTTCCCTTTTTTTTTTCAAGTGGGTTAACAAATTAAAATGAATACGTAAGTGTTGAACGCGCTATATACAGTCGTCATAATCTTTATCATCTCGAAGTAGCAGTTTTTTCGGAACCTTTCTGTGAATAAATACTGAAAACAACTGTGTGATGAAGTAATTTTGTTAATGCTATACAAACCGACAAACAAATGGACTCACCATTTGGTGGAAGTGATTAGCGCCTACTCTTGACTTTTGCGCTACTAAGAAAGTATTTTTAATGTCTTATAGGAGTTGCCGGTCGTTGAACATTATGACCTTAAGGACTTCAAATTAGACGCTCGAGGAAGCGCTACTGTCGCGCCTACAAGCAGCGGAATTTCTGAAACGCGACAAAATTTTTAGTTAATGTTTCATCTTTAGATTGAGTTACGTGATACATTCTAACGGAGAAGCATTACTTTTACTTATTTTATTAAAACAGACGTAAAAAAAATACCAGAATGTATTAGAATTCAATTCAAGACTCATTTCGTAAACAGGAACAACCTTTTCAATTCTCTCCAGTCTGGTTTCCGCAATGGTCATAGTACGATTACTGCACTCACGAAAATCACTGATGACATCCGTTAGTTTATGGAAAATCAACAACTGACTATGCTGACGCTCCTTGACTTCAGTAATGCCTTCAATGGCGTCGACTTTGACTTATTATTGGAAGTATTGCGTACTCTGAACATAGCTCCAGCTTGGTTCTGAAGCTACCTCTGTGGACGTCGGCAGTGTGTACGTAATCAGAATTCTTTCTCTACGTAGTGCAATATTTCCGCCGGAGCTTCGCAGGGTGGCGTCCTTTCTCCTCTCTTATTTTCTTTGTTTATAAACTCTATCACACAATCCCTCACTTCTTCTTATCATCTTTATGCTGATGACCTCCAGATTTACACCCAGTCATCTATTCAAGACTTACAATGTGCAATTTATACTACCAATGTGAACCTTGAATCCATTCGCCAATGGAGTCAGTCCTTTTGCCTTAAAGTTAACCCATCCAAAACGCAATCGATTATTATAGGTAGCATTTGCTTCAATTCTCGTTTAAATCTAGACTCCTTACCCTTGTGGTTGTCGATGGTGTCTGTATTCCTTATTTAGATAGAGTCAGGAATTTGGGGGTAATTTTTGATAAATGTCTGACTTGGCAGCCGCACGTTGCTGAGGTTAGCAAGAAAGTGTTTGGTGCGCATTTCTCTTCTTTAAAAACTTTTTGCCGACTAAAACTAAAATTACTATGGCCCAGAGCATTCTTCACTATGCAGATGTTTGCTACCCGGATTTGTCAGTCATTCTGCTCAATAAATTGAAATGGCTCCTGGCGCACAACTTAAATGACTGCCCATCCAACGGCATAGAGATCTACATATCCTTTCCTTCTCTATTCAATTGTATTCTATCCCTTCATGCCTTCTTATCTTAAAGATCGCTTTACTTTCCACTCTTCTACAGTCTGCCGTCGCCTTTGCTCCTCTGGTACTCTCATTCTAAACTTGCCCTCTCATACCTCTAACTTTTATTCCAACTCTTTTACCATTTCTGCGATCAGATTGTGGAATTCTCTCCCTGAAACGATTTGCCGATCACCTTCTCTTGATTCCTTCAAACAACGTGTCAAGGATCACTTCCTCAACTCCTAAATTTCGTTTGTCCTCTACTATCCTTTCATTTATTTCCTACATTTATACATCATTTTTCTTTTTCCTTTAAAAGTATATAAGCATTTAATATTATTAAGCATTTATTATTACTTATTATGTAGTGTACTTATGATAATATTCTTTGGTTGCACACCTTTTTGCATATCCAAAATGTCTATCTGGAAGAAATTGCTACATAGCAATAAAGCCATCTGTTGCACATTAACTTACTACTATTATTATACTTAAGCTATCGTATTGTATTTTAATTGTAATTTTATGTGCAATAAAGAATATTTCATTTAATTAATTCATTCAGTCATTCATTCATTTAAGCAATCAATGCATTTTATAATCAATTTTAAAACTAAGAAATCGATAAAAAATGTATAACATTTACTTTAAAACTTTCCAGTTTACTAATCGATTGAAATCAATGCAGTAATCAGAACTGCTTTCTTGTACTGCTGGATATATTATTATTTGACTTTAAATTCGGGACTTACTCGTGCAGAAAAATATATTTTATTTACCTAATTTTTTATTTACCTCTAAAATAATAGTTTGTTCTTATGCAAGATTGCAAAGTTATTGTTTGACGCGAGTGCTTGCTTTGAAACTTGAGCAAGTGAAGGAAGCTAAGATTAAAAAATAGATTTCTGAGCGGAGCGACGCGACGGTTCAAGCCACGAGAAGCAAAACAACTTTACCGAACGAAACACACAACTTTTCGCCTCACTATAGCGAGAAAAATGGTGGATTAAAGAAAAACAATTTAATTATAAAACATCTGTTTTTTAATCAAAAGAAAAAGTTTACATTCCGATGCGTTCTGCATTTGCATCTCATCAATTTTTATTCTTGCTTGGACTTCTATAATATTATGAGATTAAGTGATTATTGAAGTTATTTTAGTTCTTCGACGAATTAAAATAATTTAATAAACACAATTAGTTACCATTGTTAATTTAATATCAACAATAATAGGAATAAAATGTGCCAACGGATTTATATTACATAAATAAGTAATGTACGACAAATCGCGTAGTTGAACGTGTCATTATCTTTTTTTTCATCGAAAGAAAAATTAAGGTGCACCACAGTCCATTGTCAAGTTCGAATTACAAAAGCCTTTTACGCGCTAGCGTGCAAAAAACGTTTTTTCGCACCTACTTCTAATGAGAAAGTAAGCCTTTCCGAGCTAGTGAGGTGAAAAATATATGTTTTTATACAAGGTTAAGTCCCAAACTTAAAATCGAATAATATGTGAAAATCGGAAAGTTCAAATCAATGTCGTGCAAATATTATCGATAAAATCTTTAATATTATCGATAAAAACATACACCGCATTAACTGTTTGTTACTGTAATGAAGCACTGCAGACGCGCTACTGCAATGCTTCTACAAGCGTCTAATTTAAACGCGTTCTTAAGTAATATGTGTCTGTAATTACGCTACAGCTAGTCTTGAATTTAGAATGCTAATTGCATAAATAAAAGTAAAATTTTCACTCGTATTATCTCTTCTATTTTTGTCTCTTTATTTGTTTAGCAACTTGTTTACAATTGTATATATCAATTCCTTAGTATCCTAAACTGGGTGTAGCTTAAGCCTGAAATACGCAGCTAGAAAGACAATATAATACACAAAAAACGGTATTTTTATTACTACTATACTTAAGTTTTTTATCATCATTATTAACAGTAGAAATCATAAACGCCAAAGGCTATGTCTGACCGTTACAACACTGGATCAAATTGCTTTAGTCAGACTATAATCTCACAATATCTATATTAATAACAAATTACGGGAATTCTGTTTTCTAAGAAAAAATGATAAACAACTTCGAACAATGGAATTCTGATTGCGTCTATCACGAAAAATGTGATATTTTTTTGTAATTCAGATTCCACGTAGGCGTGTTTTTTGTTTCTACCAAATAAGAAGAATTGCGAGTTATTATTGAATTTTTACTGATTTGAATTGAAAATGAATATACTTGTTGTTTTAATTTTTCTTGGATATATACATTCAAATATTTCATTGAAAAAATTGTTTAAGACGGCCACATGCACCTGGCCGCTCAGAGCAATACGAGTAGAATTACGTAAACAATTTAGATACTCTGATTGGCCGCGTGGCGTCCATGGAACATTGATATGGCCGGTACGGTGTGGAAGACGAAGTATCGGTAGTAAGTATGAGTATGAGTAAGTATCATATACATATACATAAGAATCTTGTAAGAATTGTGCTTTTATATTTGCTTTTAGATTACGGAACTAAGTCCGATAGAGATAAATCACGACTGTTAAGATAAGGTGTTCGTTCTCAAATAGAAGTGTGTACAGTCCACTTAAGAATAAAAAGTTTCAATACACAAAATAGGACAAGGAAACCAACAATTTTTTTTTTTAATCTAAATCGCGTATATTTGTTTTTTCAAACAAACCAACGTTTCGGGTCCTTTACAGGTCCCATGGTCACAGCTATATTACTTTTTTCGAATTTGAATGGCTACATAGAATATAATTGTGAATCAATACTTTGCATTATCACCATCAACTTATCATACGTTCCACTGCTAGGCCCCGGTCTTTTCTAAGAAGAGTGCCATAGTTCCCCATGCTCTGGCCTAAAGCGGGTTGGGAACGTCTCACGTTTTTCAAGGGATATGCAAGTTTCGTCGCAATGTTTTCATTTACAGAGAGTTATTACTATTAAACATTCTTAAATGTACTTAGTAATTAAAGTCATAGGTACATACTCCACAGGGATTTGACCCTACGATCTCTCAATTCAGAAGCAACAATTATTTCATTGGACAACTACCGCTTGTATTTTACTTCATCTTCACACTATTCGCTGTAGATATTAGGTATTTAGGCCTCACACCACCACTCTGGCCCGATGCGAGTTCAGGCGTCATATATCGTCAACCTTTTCCTTCTTAGCAACTTTTACACATTGTATAAGCAAATGGTATCTAGTTAAATTGCATTATTATTTATTTAGTTGCAGTAGAGCTCGTTGTGAAAGAGTTCGTCCAGGGAAGTCTGCCACCTTACCTATTTCTGCCGCCAAGCAATAATGTGTGCATTACTGCGTTTCGGTAATTACAGGCACAAAGGACTTGTCTCAGGGTGACTGACGCAGTGGCAGTGCCCTCAGACCTTTGTGATTTAAACCTCTGATTGGCACTGCAACTGCTATGGACAGGCGTGTCGCTTACCACCGGGCGCACGACTTGTTCGTCCCGTCATTCAACATTATAAAAAAAATATTAAAGCGACATCTATTGTTAGCTGCTGGTAGCTGTAAAGGTACATTGACTATAGTTAAATAATAAATAAATATTTTTTAAAGCAAGCAAATAGGTCAAATGTTGTTGAAAACTTCCTTCGCAATATTAAAACGTTATCTCAAGCTTAAACTGAACATTATAAATGGTTTCAAAGGTATTAAAGAATATTTATAACGCTGAAGTTCAGGCAAAGGTAATTCTTATATATTTACTGCACCCTATAGATTTGTAAGCGAGCACAAAAAGAGAATTTACTTAAAATGCGACCGTCATATAAGTTGAAAAGTCCCATGTGCCTGTGATTTTACCAGCACCTTTACCTTTCAAAAATCCTTACATTGCTGCTTGGCGACAGAAATAGGTAAGTGGTAGTACTTCCCTGGACAAACTTTTTCACAAGGAGCTCTACGAACAAACATCTGAACCGAAATACAGGTCAATGTTATAAACATAACCTATATCAAGTTTATAACCCTCAACTTCTACAGGCTGTACTCAGTTAGCTGTTTTTAATGCTTTATGAATGAATCACAAGTATTGATAAATCTCTTTAATGCACGTCGTCAAAAACACTGGTTTACAAAATACACGGGATGTCGCCATCCTTCTTTGCAAGGTTCTAGTTGAGGTAAGTAAGAATTTATTTAATCACGGATTTCGGCAATCGAAAACTGTAGTAGATTGTCGAAACTCGCAACTGAAGTTGCTACGTCTGCGCGGTATCTTCAAATTATATGAAAAACGCCATAAACAGCTTGTTGCGGGTTGCCAGTTACCGAAACACGATGATCAAATTTGCTCCATGTGCGCAGCGCCTTACTCTTGAACAAGATAATGTTTAATAAATTAGTAGCCAAATGTATTAGTAGACGTTAACAATGTAAATCAGAACGACAGAGGTGGCATACTCACTGTGAGAAAAAACCCTTTTACATTTAAAATAAAGAGAAAAAAAACATAACCTATACGACTACACTAGTTACCGCAACCGACATGGTACATCACTATTTAGTTTTTTTATTTCTTTTTTTTTCATAACATCAAGTGACGGGACGAACAAGTCGTGCGCCTGATGATAAGCTACACGCCTGTCCATAACAGTTACAGTGCCACTCAGAGCTTTAAGTTGCAAAGATCTGAGGGGCACTACCACTGCGCCCGTCACCCGCCCTGAGACATAAGTTCACAAGTTCCATGTGCCTGTAATTTCACCAGCACCCTTACCCTTCAAAACCGGAACTCAGTAATGCTGACATTACTGCTTGGCGGCAGAAATAGGTAAGGTACTACCCTGGACGAACTCTTTCAAAAGGAGCTTTACTGCTACCTCGTTGTTTACTATAAACAAGCTGTTACACAATTGGTTACGAAATTCATTATTATATATCGAGTGCTTAGGTTTTCGCGATTATTATACAATGGTGGTACGGTTTCTCCGTACCACCAATTTGGGATCCAGTATTTCCTCTAATGAAAAATCCCAAACAGACATAAGACTGCAGTACTAATTAATACGTTTTAGTTTATTCTAATTTCTATTAATAATTAATAATAAATTGAACTTAATAAAAATTCATTCGATAAAGTCATTTGTAAAACTTAATATAGCGTAAATTGGAATGTTTTCTTTGTAAAATTAAAAATAAGGTATTTAATTAATAACTATTGTAACTATAGTGAAAAAATAGGGTGGTTTGCATCAATATTAGACATAACTGGTTGAAGACTGCACCACCTCAGTCAACAGTGACCATGGAACATGTAAAGGGCCAGAAACGTCGGTTTGTTTGAAAAAAACAAATATACGCGATTTAAATCCGGAAAAATAGTTTCATTATTATATATTAAAATTCAAATTAGTATCACATGTATATGTCGAAATATTCAAAAAAACCCTATGCTGTAAAATTTGTTTTTGTTGCTTTCATCAAATCAGTAATGGCTCGAGTTCTTTTGAAATGGCCAACGGTCAAGCAAAATCGAACACAATAGTCGCATAAGATAAAGACGAGAAGTCAAATTGTGCGCGCACTCCGTTAAAAGAAAATTTTCTGTTTGATTTACTTCAAGTTAGGAGTAAGTAGATTAAGAATTGATTTATTTCGCAGACCGTCTAAACAATATTAACTTTGTGCCAAATTTCAGGATAATCTAATTCGTGCAACCAGGGAAAATTATGTCCTAAACTTAATCGTCTGTAAAACGTAGATTTAGGCCCGGTTTAGTAAGATTTGGTATGCGACCTTTGCATCCTCCATTTATATCGTTCTCTCTTTACATACCCTAACATTGGTATTACAAAGCCACACGTGATCATACGTCATAAGTGGTTTTTGTCACATGAAACTTACAAAAAGGTCTATATTACGTTATATTACAAATCCTTTTAAATTTACGAAGGTCGCCTTTTTAAATTATAGTGATTAAAAATATAACAAAAAACTATTCATTAACTTAGGAAATGAAACTATTTTTCCGGATTTAAGTCGCGTATATTTGTTTTTTCAAACAAACCAACGTTTCGGGCCCTTTTCAGGTCCCATGGTCACGGTTGACTGAGGTGGTAAAGTTAACCAGTTATGTCTAATATTAATGCAAACAACCCTAGTTTTTCACAACAGCTACAGAAGTTATTAATAATATACCTTATGCACATATATTTTACAAATTATTTTACAAAGGATGTTGCGAGAGGCCGTTGAAACTAAAAAAAAGTTATTAAAGAACAATAGCGAAATCATTTTAAGTTATAGACAAATGTCGTTCGCAAAATCTTTGAACCTCTCTTCTGACAAATTTCTGTCATTTTGCAAATATGGCCTTATTACCTCATGGGTGCGACATCACGTTTGCCCATTTTGAGTACGTAAGTCATCCATATTTTTAATAAAGAAAGAATTGTGATGCAATAAACGTAGAAAGTCGTTACTAACAAAAACCATGGCAACAGCAATGCACAAAATTTAATCGTGACGTATTTGCAAACTTCAAACTAGTTTAATTTTATTACATTTGTTTCTTGCAATGACTCACATTTTGTTCGAAATTGCTTTAGTAATTTAAAATTTTACATTTAATTATTGCGTCTATCACAGTGTATTAATAATGTAGTGCCAGACAATCACACTAATTGATACAAAGATCAAACAACAACATTTCATAGACCTAAATCTTTTTTTCAGGTTCTGCTTATTTTCCCGCACCACCGAATAGAACGGCACGGTATTGTTAGAGATATAATCTTTATTACAATAAATACAGAATATTTTTTGGAATATACGGAGACGTATACACAGGTCAGTAGTTGGCCTGTCTATATATCAGTGCAAACGAGAGTTGATATTTATAAGAGCTGTATCGCTCATGTGTTACCAAGAATATATGGCCTTTATTTCGTCTCTATATCTGGTTATATACTCGATGAATAATTATAATCGAAAAAATATCTTGGGTTAAACAAGTTTAAAACTTTTAAAATAATTTTGTGCACATGCACTTTATTGCTCACACACAAGAACAAAAACTGATGTGGGCAAAGGCAGTCTTATAGTAAAAGCGATCTCTTCCAGACAACCATTAAGGTAGAGGAAAGCTAGTCGGGGCGGGAGAATATGATACTACTTAATAATGAATCAATTTGTTATTTTTATTTTAATAAAATTTATATTTTTTTAAGTGTAAAAGTAATATAGTAATAAAATATTCTTAATAATGCTTCTTATTATACATATTTCTTTATGTACACCTAATAAAAATAAAAAACCGGATAAACAAAAAGGACAGTCAAGGGTCACAAATATGCATTCGTGAAACATGGCCAATAGGTCAATAAAAATCCACAGAATATTTTTTTAATAGTGTTTCAAAAAAATATGGTTTCATAATATTTTGCGTGTTACATGCACTTAATTTAAGAAAAATATAAAATATTTTGTATTACCTATTAGATATTTTCACATTTCTATGACTATTAAAATACTTTGATCTTTATATTTTTGGACTTTAATTCCATCTCAGAGTGTAAGAAGATCGTTATATTGATTGTGTAAGAAATAAAGTTTCTGTTCTAAATTGTGATTGAATGGTGACCAGCCCTTACTACTCGTAAGCCTTTTAATGACGAATTGGGAATAAGTATTTATTTAAACACTTTTGAGGTACCTACTTAAGTGTTTAAACACAATTTACGTTCCAAATGCAAATTACAGTTATATCTTTTCAAATTCAAATTTAGATATTTTACAAAACACACATTGCAACATAAAAACAATTGAGTACGGTAAAAAACAGATAAAAAAACAACAATAAAAACAAGTTCAAACATGACGACTTCTCCCACACATTAAGTGGGTATTGTGCGTTAGTGCGGAAAAGGGTTCCACTGTAGAATATAATATACACCATATAGCAGGCGAAACCACAGAAACCATTTCAGATGTTCCCTGAAGATTGTGAGTTTGCGTACATTACGCTGTTACGATAAGTGAACTATGTGTACATAAGTGCAGGTCAGTGTTATACATACAATGGGTTTTTCAATAAGTCCTTATTAAAAACACCTATCGTATAACATATCGAGGTCTTAGGTTTTCGCGATTGTTACACATAGGAAATGAAACTATTTTTTCGGATTTAAAGCGCGTATATTTGTTTTTTCAAATAAACCAACGTTTTGGGCCCTTTACAGGTCCCATTGTCAGGGTTGACCAACTTGAAAAAAAATATACGCGATTTAAATCCGGAAAAATAGTTTTGGTTTCCTAAGGACATGACAATTTTGTATTTTAATAAAACACTGAATAATTGAGATATCGATCTGAAATGTAATGCAGGTTCTGTACATTTAAGAATGGAATTCGATCTCGTTCATATGACCACCGCGAGCACATTTGCAGCACAGCTGGTCAAACAGTCGATCTATTGAGGAGGAAATTCGATAATCGTGTAATCTCGCGAAATGCTCCGGTCGAACAGTCACCTCGCTCATGCGACCTAACGCCGTAGGACTACTTTTTATGGGGTCACGTTAAGTTGTTGATTTATGCCAACAAGCCAACAACGTGGAATGAGCTCAGGAACAATATCAAACGCGAAATTGCTAATGTTTCGGCCGATATGTGTGGAAGAGTGGTGGAAAATTGGTTCCAAAGAATTGAACGCCGCGAACGTGCTCATGGTGGTCATATGAACGAGATCCAATTCCATTCTTGAATGTAATATGTGTACTGCATCTGGAATAGATTTGAGTTCGATATCTTAATTATTCTGTGTTTTATTGAAATATAAAATTGTTATGTAAATAATTAAGTAGTAAAATTAGTAATAGTAAGTACATTTTAATATCAGTTGTAACAGCGGTTAGCGGTAGAGTTTCTTGTGAAAAAGTTCGTCCAAAGCATTAATGTGAGTATTACCGTATTTCGGTTTTCAAGAGTAAGGGTGTTGGTGAAATTACAGGCACATGGGACTTGTCAACTTATGTCAAGGTGACGGGCGCTCTGCCGGTACCCCTCAGATCTTTGCAATTTAAGGCGATTTACGGGAAGATAAGCGGGAGAAGCCGTTTTGCTAGATCGAATGGTTAACTAATTTACTAATAATTATAACGGTCTTACAAAAAATATATGATACACCTAAGGATATTGTCTAAAGAATGAAATGTATTTTATCCGATCATATAAAATCGTGAAAACAGGCTAAAATAAAAGCTTAAAAAGAATTATTTAAGAATAAAATATCTAACTTTGTACATAATGTTTATATAAAGGTATTTCTCCTTAGGTACTGTAGAGAACCTGCTAAATGTCGGTTTTCAACTGAAGCTGTATTAGTTATTAAATTTACGTTCATCTTATAATTTGTAAATTGCTCAGCGAATTAAAGACTCTCCGCACCACCCGCTGCCCCGTAAGTCGCTATCGGGCGCTTGTCGACGTCGGATCTGTGTCAAATTTTCTCCACCTTTTCTTACTTTATTCATATTAATTTCGCGGAACGCGAGAGGCGAACCCCCACACTTCATCTTCTAAAATCAAGGCTCACGATGAAGTACCTCGCTTTAAAGTTCACAGTGATTTCTCATCTCGTTTCTTCCGTAAAGCAACACCGCTTTGGTCTGGATTGAAGAGAGCAAAGAATCAATGCAACGCCGACTTGAGATCATACTTCCTACGGTCGGCAACACGTAATCACTGCCGCTAAGATGAAACTAACTGCAGCCGATTTGAATTTTATAATAAATACTGTAACTATCGAGAAAGGCGGCGGTGTATTCTTACGGGCGGCGTTACGGGAATGTTCAGATGAGGGTAGTTGTCAACAACGAAAGAGGGTAGACAGATATGTCTGTCCTTAGGCTGTCAGCCGCTTGTCATTCAACACGTGAGCATAGAGCGCGTAACGACCTGGAAATATTGGTAAATAAAAATCTAACGCTGTAACTGGTGGTGATCATAAATAATGATGAACATTACCTATAGAGTTTCTTGTGGAAGATTTCGTCCAGGGAAGTACTGCCACGTTACCTACTTCTGCCGCCAAGCAGTAATGTGAGCATTACTGCGTTCCGATTTGAAAGGGTAAGGGTGTTGGTGAAATTAGGCACATGGGACTTGCCAACTTATGACAGTAGCAGTGCCCCAAGATCTTTGCAATTTAAAGCTCTGAGTGGCAATGCAACTGTTATGGATAGACGTGTCGCTTACCACCAGGCGCATGACTTGTTCGTCCCGTTACAAGGTTTTACAAAAAAAGAAAACAAACAAATACAAAGACAAATTCCTTCGATCCGGCTCGACTCAAACCAGCGACTTCACCATATACGTGATTAGCGAGGTTGCTTGTCGCTAGTTTGCACGATCGTTGTGTCAATAATAACAACAAACTAGTGGAGACAGCCGTAACCACGGGATCTGTAAAGGGTCCGAAACGTTGTTTGTTTGAAAATACAAATATATGCGTTTTATATCCGAAAAAAAACCTAAGAACTCGATAAACTAGTGGAGTATTTACACGAAAAGAAAATCATTAACGTGGTTGTAAAACATTATGATATTCAATAAAATAAATAGAATATTAGGTATATTTTACATTATTTTCTCACAGATGGCGCTACGGCAAAAAAGTCCTTAAAATCAAAAACAAAGATATGCAACAAGCAAATAGAAAAATTCGTAAGGTCCGCTAGTTCGTTCCGTGGTTTGGCATAGCGAGCATGATTTGCTGGTAGACGTTACTTTGAATCCAGCCGAATCGAGGAATTTTTTCTAGATTTCACTAATCGTGGTAGTCAAACATCGTGACATTCAATAAATTTAATAATTACAATTATTAAGAAAGAGTTCGTCCAGGGAAGTACTGCCACCTTACCTATTTCTTCTACCGCCAAGCAGTAATGTTAGCATTACTGTGTTCCAGTATTGAAGGGTAAGGGTGCTAGTGAAATTATAGTCACATGGGACTTGTCACCTTTTGTCTCAGGGTGTCGGGCGCAGTGGCAGTGCCCCTCAGATCTTTACGATTTAAAGCTCTGAGTGGCACGGCAACTGTTGTGGATAGGCGTATAGCTTACCATCAGGCGCACGACTTGTTCGTCCCGACATCTATAGTCAGCTGCTGGTAGCTATAAAGGTACATTGACTATAGTTAAATAATAGATAAATATTTTTGAAAGCAAACAAATGTGTTAAATGTTGTTGAAAAATTCATTCGCAATATTAAAACGTTATCTCAAGCTTAACATTATAAATGGTTTGAAAGGTATTAAAGAATATTTTCACCGTTGAAACTCACGCAAAGGTAATTCTTATATATTTACTGCTCCCTAAGGATTTGTAAGTGAGCAGAAAAAGAAAATTTGCTTAAAATCATCAGAGGGAGAAAACGAGGGCAATTAAAATTATGACCAAATTACGTATTTAGGTAAATTACAATTTAAAATGAGACTAATCGCTTTAAGATTACTTTAGAAATGCAGACGTACGTTACGTGTATGCTTTTTGATGATAATATAAAATGGATACGTTTTATAAAAACGCTATAATAACACAAGCTCTTGTGTGGTGGCATTCTATTAGATTTATTGCACACGCTAACACGCTGCTGCCAAATGCAATGAGCATAAACTTGCATTTCTCGTTTAAGTATTATTATAATTATTATTGTTGTTTTGGTTAATAAGTAACACTGATCTGCATGAGAAGAACATCTTCTCACTGCTAGGTGCCTAGTTAAGTATTGTTCGGTACGGCTGCACCCGATAACAAGTGAAGTGATGAATACAGTGCAGTGTTAAAATGTTTTGTTAATGCATATAACAGTGATTGAATTACCTTAGGTGAGATGCGATTGTTACTTAAGTTTTTTATACATGTTTTTTAAATAAAGAATGAGCGGGGTGAGATTTAGGGGGCGCTCGCTAGCTAAAGATGGTGGTACTTGAGCGCGTTCACGCGCTTACAACATGACGTCTTTCGCCACGATAGAATGTAGTTCAAGCTCCACCCGACTCCACTTCCCGTCGTAGAAAATTAATATTTGATTTCATCTACAAACCAGTCACAGGTGCAAATCCGGACAAGTGTATTAAGTGGATTTATAATTGTGTAAGAGCATGCTCGCCAACAAACTGTATAGTCTTCTGTAAAATGTATAGTTTTAGAAGAAATAATTGCAATATACAGGTTGTAGTGATCTATAAACACACAGAAAGCATAGGTGTACTGTCACATCCCAGAAAAGTTAATTCGGAGAATCGACAAAGGAAAGAGATACAAACGACCTGCATCTCTCGAGATATAATGCCATTAATATAATTGAAAACCAGAGCCAATTACGGCTGTGACTTATGCTGAATGAAGTCCTTTTGCGTACGAAGTTGTGCAATAAAATAGTCGTCTTGCATGGTGCTTCATCGCCAAAAGCTGTTTGAAGCCAAGCAAAGCTCCGCTGAGCTGTTATATTACACTTAAAGTCGTAGAAAATCATATTACATAAACATATATTTTCACAAGTAAAATACGTGGTCATGTAGACAACCAATTTCTAAAATGACGCCACTTTGTAAAAACAAGTGACAGTCAGATGAAACAAACTGTGTTCTACAGTAAAAGAGTTCCATTTCCAAATGTTGTTATTACTTTTTAAATATTGTTTATATAAGTGGCCAGTTCCGGAAACTTATAGTGCGCCCTTAACTTTTAACTGCCTCTGTGGCCGAACGGTTACCATGCCGGACTGCCACGCAGAGGTCCTAGGTTCGATTCCCGGGCCGGGAGAAATATTTGTATGGCCTACATTTATTTCTCTCGTGAGTTTGGGTGTAATTTGTGTTTGTCTATGTATGTGTCCATGGCACCCGCGACACAGGGTTTCCCTAGTGCGGGGCTATGTTGAGTGTGTGCGTTATTATTATTATTATTATTATTATTATTATGTACATGAAATAGGAGGAAATGGTACTAAAAGTATGTCAATGCGATAGAAATTAAAATAAAGTAGATAATAATACTCAATAACGTTACTTTTTCAGGTTCATAAATACATTTAAGGAGTATAAAAGGTTTTCCAAGAATAGATCTTTCAGCCGGGGCGCCTAAATGGTTCGTCGGATGATTCAAGTCTGAGAGCAGCGGATAGACGCTCATGGTAAGTACACGCGGGTTTTTCTCCGCAAGTGCCATACGTCGGAGGACTGTTCTCAAATGATTGGCACAGCGGAGTGGCATGCGAGAAACATTTGCGGTAGTAAATGAAGAAAGGCTATTTCTAACGTACATTATAGTTTCATACATATTCATTTACCAAATTGATCCTACTGGGAATCAACAATTTAGTAAGATTTTGGTCTGGTTGGTGCCGTATGCGCGCCCCAACATGTGAGAACCGCCTCTCACGCGCGCAACACGAATCATGAGCTTGATTGATTATGGCGTGGACATATTTTTGTGTCCTCTGAGTAAATTAACAAAGGTTGCTTTACTTATCTGCAGTTGTAAGTTAGATAAGTAATAAGTATCTATCTGTAAATATATATCATATTATCTAGACTATCGCATTGGGTACGATACATACAGTGTAATGATAGTTTTATCATGTACATACAGTGTAATGATAAAACTATCATTACACTGTATGTACGGTACCTACGTAAGTACTTATTTATTATATTTATTTAAGCCATACTTAAACAGTATGGCTTAAATAAATAAAATAAATAAGGTTTCAGCAAAATCTTAGTCAACTGTTACTTTATGGATGAGCTATCTGAGTGATAGCAGACAATATTTAAAGTGATAAATTGCCAATAAAGGTCACCCTGTTTGACAAGGTGCGTCAGGGTAACGTTTTAGGGCCAACCTTGTTTCTAGTTATGATAAATGATCTTTGTAAGCTTTTCACTGCTAGCTGATTATTGTTCGCGGGCGTCTAGAAACTTTTTCATTCTATGATTTCAATAACTGTTTGTCTAGTTTTGCAGAGCGACATCGATGCGATTTTTATTTTTTGATAGCGGGTTACGGTATGAACAAGTCATGCGCCTGGTGGTAAGCGACATGCCTGTCCATAACAGTTGCTGTGCCGCTCAGAAATTTAAATCGCAGAGATCTGAGGAGCACTGCCGCTACCCTCGCTACCCTAAGACATAAGTTGACTACATCTATACGCCTGTAATTTCACCAGCACCCCTCCCCTTCAGAACCGGAACGCATATTGCTTGGTGGCATAAATAGGGTACTTGCCCGGACGAACTCTTTCACAAGGAGCCCTACAACTACTAAATCAATGTCTATATAGTGTGATACCAATGAATAAAAGTTTATTATTGCCCGTGCCAATTAACGTCTGTACTTACGAGGCAAAACGGGATCTTCTGCCCTAACAAGTTACCAATATTTTAAGGAGAATTACTGCACTCTGCTCCACTGTAGTGTTACATGTAGAATACAGGATAACAATAAAACAAACCTATGAAATTATGGATTTTATCAGGTGCACGTTTGCGCGATTTCATAATATTGTGGTGGCAGTTACGCACTACAGCACTTTCACAAGAAGCAGCTTGAAACACTGTGGGATCATATAAAACTTATTAATCTGAATACCGTGTCTAGATACAAAGAATCCATAGAAAGGTTACTCTGTATTATATTCTTCTTCTTATCAATACTTCTTTACTTCAGGACTACACTTTGGATAGATGTTAACACCTTGACAGCGCTGTCTATGGTCGCGTGGAGATTCTCTCGTACACGTCTTGGGGACTAGCGGTAAACGATCATGTGCTGCATGAACGTGACAGTCTTGGGGCACCGCAGTCACATCGGGTTAGACTACCGCACAGACCGTTATTTTATAAAAGACTGTTATATAAGATACTCTTTCCTTTTATTTGGTGCTTTTTTTTTACAAAATTTGAACCCTACATCAATAATTGTCACAAACTCTAAAAATCGGATCGGCATCAATATGTTTGTGCTGGACAAGTATATTCGCAAGGGCCGATGCCAGCATCGGCTGCTCTCAGTTCTTGTTGTCACATTAACAATATCGCTCGCGCTCAGGCAGCGCGAATTCGGTCATTCTCGGTCTAGTGTTCACTACCTCATCTCCGTGGCAATTTTTATTATTCAAGTATTCGATTTTTTTATCGTGAAATATAATTTAATAATTACACGATATATATTATTGAATATTTAAATATTAATAATTGCCATGGAAATTAGGTAGCGAACACTAGTCCGAGAATGACCGAATTAACACGGAATGGAATTCTAAATTTGAACGCATACAAGATCACGATAAAGTACAAGCTGTTTTCAGTAAAAAAAAAACATTAAAAAGAAGATGTGTGTTAAGAAAATTTCTGCAATATACTCCCATGGACCTGTGCACGAGACACGGCATGTATTTTTTACGCTCAGACGACGCGCGTTTCACGAACGCACATTCACGGCGCTTTAGAGCCCCTACACAAAATTTGTGTAATGCAAAGGTTTACTGGCTGCGATTGAGTCTCGTTTGTATTGCATTTACGCGCGTCATCTGCGCGTCGTCTGCGAGTAAAAAATACGCCATGTGAATAGACTCTAATGTTATATAAAATTTACCGCAACGGCGATGCTAAAATGATCGAAGCATAATTTTAATATCACAATGGACCTCATTTTAAGATGTCTTTTCTTCATGAAAATAATTGTACAAAAGTGTTCTTTTACTAATGCCAAAAAAAAAGATAAAGGCCGTCAGCCTTTCAATAAATGGACAACGCACAAAAGTTGTCAAAAGATCCAAAGCCAATCTTTGTCTTCTTCCTCTATTCAAACGTCCAAATACAAAATACAAAATGTGACCATTGAAAATGTTTGACAAAAATAATTCATTGCTAAAATATCTGTAATGACACACTTTCTGGGTTCTATGTTTGAAAGTAATGCAAACATTTCCGAACATGTTTGAGATTCTTTTTTGCAAATAAACCAACGTTTCATGCTCTTTACAGGTTCTATGACCACAGATTACTGTCAGCCAGCAATATTGGTTTAGACACGAAAAAAGTTTCATTTATGTTAGATCTTTAAAATTCTTCAAAGTCATTACTATTTGACAACCACTATATGGTGTTGGATGAAGAGGTCCTGGTCTCGATTCTCTGTAGGACCAATTCAGGAAAATAAGTTTTGTTAATAATAATAATTATATCCAAAATTTTTGAGTCCATTTCGAATAACGCAACGGAAGGAAAATATGTCTATACTTGTGAAACTTCATCTTTTTTAGATACATAGCAAAAATGAAGTACATAAACAGTAATAAATACTGAAACATTCTCATATGTTTTCACGTACTACGTAGACTGTAATTATTCGCGCACGAGTGCTCTTATTTCAGTAAAATAAAGGCCATGACCACCACAGTTGTTTATTGTTGCACAAAGCGTATTCTAGCTGGAGCATTTATTCACTACGTTGCTTTGTTTGGTTTGTTATCAAAATTACAATAATACTTACCATACAGAGTCTAAAGGTTTTTGTAATTTCACCAGCATTAAATAGTAGTTTATGTGACTGTTACATATGAAAGGCATTAAAATACGAGTAAGGGTAACATCTCACAAGTGTTTAATGCCTAATTATGTACAGTTACATACACTGCTTTATCTACACACATATTATAAGCTCTCTGTGATGTGTTCAGGAACCGCATGTTACGACTGGCGAAATGACGGCAAATAAAACTTTTCTCACGCATGTCACACAATCCATTGACTTACAATTATATGGACGTCGGGTGCGCGCTAAAAAGTGTCCGCACTTGTAAGGCGCTAAAATCGTATACAGAGCGCGACACTCCGCTTTAGTCTTCATTTGTTCGACTGACAGCGCGATACTGCGATGACATTACAATTTAAATTTCGAATAGGTTGACTTGGGACATTTTTTTCGTGGTTTTCGTATTAGACCCGTCGTCCATTTATTTGTAAGTCAATGACACAATCGTAGTTTTTATTTTAATCTATACACAAACTAGAGTCGGCCCCAACTATCATATCGTTCGATATCAAGTAACGTGTGAAATTTGTCAAAATTGTTTGCTATTGACATTTCATTTTGAATATAACTTCATCTCGACTCATATCAGAATTGAGGTCGAATCATATTGTTTTGTTTTTCAGAGATGTTCGAAATTTGAATGTAATAATAACATCATATTCGATGTTATTATGAAGCAATAATAACATTTTCACAGATAAGAAATTAAAAAAAAAGAATTACAGGCACATAAAACTGTCAAATTATGCCAGGGTGATGGGCGCAGTGGCAGTGCCCCTCTGATCTTTGCGATTTAAAGCTTTGAGTGACAATGCAACTGTTATGGACAGACGTGTAGCTTACCATTAGGTGCACGACTTGTACGTCCCGTCACTTGATATTATAAAAAATCATACTCAGAAATATACTTAGAGGTGTTTAGTTCCCATAAAAAAGGTTTAATTATCATGAAACTACGAAGTGATACAAAAATTGTATTGTTATAAAGGGTTTTTCAACAAGAACTTTGTTTTATAAATCAAAGTAAAACAATAAATTTAGACAATGATTCAAATTTTTACTGTATTAAAAAAAGTAAGGTTTGGCAATTACGAATGAAAAATGATATCTGATAAATGCTCCACGAATTTTGAGTTTTAAGACTGCAATCGATTCTCTCCTTATAGACTCGTCTTTAACATAACTCCATAAAAAATAATCCAGCGGTGTTAAATCACATGATCGAGCTGGCCACTTACCGACTAATTTCGTGAAATTATACGATCGGGAAATTTGGTTGCAATAAATTCATTGTTTCGGTGGCTGTATGACTTGTGCCGTTAGCTAATATTAAAGACAGAGTATATACGGAGCCAATCGAATCGATTGCAACTTAAAACTCAAAATTCGTGAAGTGATTAACGAAATAGACCTACCGTTTTGCCAAAAAGTGATTAAAAACTTTGATGAATTCATCGATAACTGTAACTGTGGTTGTGGTGGACAGTACGACCCCTCCTACGTAACGTATCGTATGTTGAAATTGCCAAGTTTACAGGGGAGCGTTTTAAAGTTCTAAATCCACTGATATGAGCATAACACGTCACTTTAGCATTTCTCAGTTCTCGAATAGAAGCAAAGCTTGTTAGTTTAAAACTCGTTCTCGACATACGATGCTTTACGTAGGAGGGGTCGATTTATCAGATATAATATTTTATTCATAATTGCTAGACCTTACTTTTTTAATACAATAAAAACTTTATTGTTTGTTATCTAAATTTATAGTTTTATTTTGACATACAAAACAAAGTTCTTGTTGAAAAACCCTTTAGAACTACAACGTGGGTTGTATAGAGTTCCATGACAATAAAAACTTTGTTATAGGAACTAAACACCTCTGTCGGCTCTCTTCCAATAAAGTCTTTTTCTGAGTGAAGGCTTTTGTGTGCAATAAATATTATATTCATTTCCATTACACACTCCCGAACATGTCTGCAAAAATATATTTATAAAAAATTTACCGATTTTTATGTAGAATGACATCGATTATTTCTATCAAACAATTTTTTTTATGATACCAAGTGATGATACGAACAACAAGTCGTGTGGCTGGTGTTAAGCCAAACCGACCTGTTCATAGCTGCAGTCTCATTCAGAGGTTTAAATCGCAAAAATCTAAGTGACAAATAACGCGCCTGATAACCTACGAAATAAGGTAACGAGTCCCATATACCTGTGATTTAACCACCTTTAATCCACATTACAACTTGGCGGCAGAAATAGATAAGGTGGCGGTACTTCCCTTTTTTACATCAGGAAATCCTCGTGGATGGGTATCCAGTCGGGGAAGGCGGATGTTTATGTCGGACTCCTACCGACTGAAACCTGACGGTGTTCCCTCTCCTCACCATATGCTTTCGAATTCTTTCGCGACTCCGGATGTGTGCGGTTCGATTAAACCTTGTCTTGCTTTCTGAGGAGAGATATTGCCTCGCTGCCCCCGTCAGCAGCTCGAATTCAAACGTTTCCTGTACTAATACGGTTCATTTTGCTTTGGTCGAGCGGGAGGCACAGTAGCTTTATTTCAGAATTTACTATTTTACAAAGGAAATTAAAGCCATTTGAAAAATGTATAGCCTATAAGTATACGTGCACTATTTATTTAGTTCAGTTCATATAAAAAAAATCATTGGTGTAAGTAAAGTATTGAATACAGCGGTTTTCTAGTAAAATTTCGTGCTAGGTTTGTAATTTTTTTTAAGAATCGTGTCTTCACACATATCATACATGGTAATCAGTGTACATCCTCAATTTTACAATCTGTTTTTTTCCAAAGAGTTTGATTCAACACTTTCGCTGTCACCGGAGCCCGATGTGGAACACGTACGCCTCCATCTCGGACCCACCAGTAATAAGCCATCGGCAGTCTGTCTGCGGGGGCAGTACTTCCCTAGACGACCTCTTTCACAAGGTTCTTTACTCCTTCAGTTGAAGGCACCACGTTGCAAATTTGTGGCCTAAGTCTTGTCAGCAAATTAAGGGAAAACTTAAACGAAAAGAACGAAAACACAAATTTTATACGATTCGTTAAATTTTATTAATAGGTAATTACATAAACAATACACAAAAGTGTGCTATAACGTAATTACACGTCTTTATGGTGACGTTGTTTGTTGTGCTTTTCATCAAAACTGCTTTTGTACATTGCCTATTGTGAATTGGACAATTTCCTCTTTTTAACATCCAAGTAATCTGCCATTATGGTAACGTTCCATCGTTCTTGTTGTTTTCGTTTCGAAAACGTTGTCTTTGATAAAGAATTAATAATGTAATGCTAGAATACTATGTGATGTTTTACTCCCATGATATTCATTTTTTTGTGAAATGACTTTAGTATTTATAAAAGAAAAAATCCTTCACTGTCCTAGATTAGAATATAGGCGCAGATTCAAGTCTTGTCAGATCAAAGGAATTTTTCTTGGTCTTCGATCTTTGTATCAATAATTTATTATTGTATTTTTTATTTTAAATCCTAAAAAAACGTGATTTGCACGTTGCAAAAAAAATGAAAAGCTTTAAAAGATGCTGATAAATAGTATAATAGTATCAACTAAAGTTGATGAACGTTTTTTATTAACCCGTAATCATCACAAATAATTCTACAGATATTTTATGAAGGAAGTTTTTGAGAGAGCAGGACATGTAGAGAATGAACAATAAGGTTGATATTCTCATGTTCTGGGATATAACATTTTTTGGTCATGAAGGTGAGAAATTTTGTTTCAGGTTTCAACATAAAGTTTATTGGTTGATAACCAATTTGAAAACTTGTCAAAACCCTTTCGTGCCTAACTATAATGATTATTCCAAGAATCCCATCTAAATAGAAGAGCAGTGTCATCTGCGAAGGCGATGATCCTACTGTCACCTATATAAATTAAAAGAATAATGTAAATATTTTTCTTTTTGTTATGAATAAAAAAAAAAAAAAAAAAAAAAGTTAGAAAGAGGGTAGATCCCATAACACATCCCTGTGGAACTTCATGTTGAATGGGTAGATTATCACAGAAGAACAACTACACGGATCTTTGATAAAATTGTAAACAATTTTTTAATCGCAGATCTGTGTAATTTTGAATTTGTATTCTTAAACGGATACAAAAGCATTATTATAAACGAAGAAAAAGTTTTCCCCGGTTTTACAAATTAAAGTTTTGGTGCAATTTGTGGTTGTCTATGTATGTGTCAATGGCACCCGCGATACAAGGTTTCCCTAGTGCGGGGCTATGAGAGTGTGCGTTATTATTATACTTCGTCGCTGCGTCCTCAAGATTTTGTATTCACCATGTAGTCCACTCCTAAACATACTACGCATCGAACATATTTTCAGAGCTAAAATTAAAACATATTAGGAAAATGGAACGTATTTGACTGGCTACTTGCGGCTTGTCACCGCTAGGCGGCGCGAGAGCACTCCCGCCAGCCCGCCATTTCTCCTGTCATTCACTTCTGATGTTCGCACATCGAAAGTGCAAAAATTTTACCGACAATGAAAATTATTGCCTCTTATACGTTTTTTTTATTATCTTGCTCTCTAAAACATGGGCAAACGCTAAGACTCGAAATCGGAGTAGATTCGTAAAAAAATTAGACGTTTAGAACGTCGTTTGTGTAATTCCGAAAGCAGTGAGGCGTCACTTATAAACAGTTAACACAGCGAGGATTATGCAAACTATGGTACGTACACTTATTCCTGAATTATTATGATCCATAAGAACATTACATAATAATTATCTACAAACCCGTACATCGTTTTATCTACAAATCATGTTAGCACACATTTCACGTTGAAAAATAGGTTATGTTTTTTCTTCCTACCGGCGCTTACGCATTTTAAAATGGTTTTTAAATTTTTACGCTTTCATTATTTATTTTAAGCAATGCTACAGAAATATATAGGTATTACGATTGTTACGATGTTACCTCCTTTAGTATCAATAAGACAGAGTGGCTTTGCGACTAAAATTGATACGCACAAGTGCGTTTACACAATTTTACTATTTAACAACCGAGTACCGCGACGTGATTGCGGTCTTGAGTATTGCTATAACGCGATTACTGAGACGTTACTTTTTTCTACTTGAGGCTTATGCTTAGAGTCGTGACGTGATTACGGCCGCATCCGTCGAACCGACTGTAAAGGAATAAAGTACCACAATGCGATTGTGGTCTCTTATAACAGGCAAATGAGCCACGATGCGATTGCGACCGCTGCCCCTTACCCTGCATATACCTGGATTATTATCTTTACATATTATGAATATGACTACTCGCCAAATGCTCAATCAGGATATGAATCTGACCACTCGCAAAAACTTCAATCAGTTATATTAGCACCCGCAGAACCTGAAACATAGGAAACTACCTCTATGGACCACCTTGTTCCACCAAAAACCAATGATGTGTTGCCAACAGCCTCGGCATTATCAACTGATATTTTAGACGCTTTAGGCCAGCCGAGGAACGAATCCGTAGCTTTTGCTCCAAAGGTTACAGAAGAGATATCTGAACGGTGGGGTAAGATTGCTATCGACAGGTTGAACACAGAATTGAAACAAAATATAATGCAGAACATCCTTATTCCAGAAAATTTAAAATCGCTCAAAGCCCCTGTCCTTAACCTTCTAGTGGTCGCACCCTTGCGCCGAACATAAGCAGTCCCGCGCAGTCTGTGAGACCGCAACTTTGCGCGTTCAGTTTGAGAAGACAAATGAATATCATCATGACGTTGTATAGCACATAATAAAAATAAGTCTTTTGTCTATATAAATGAAAATAAAAAATATTGTTTAGGAAATGAAACTATTTTTCCGTATTTAAATCGCGTATATTTGTTTTTTCAAACAAACCGACGCTTCGGGCCCTTTACGGTTGACGGATGTCAACCGTGACCATGGGACCTGTAAAGGGCAACGTCGGTTTGTTTGAAAAAATAAATATACGCAATTTAAATCCGGAAAAATAGTTTCATTTCCTGCGTGTAACATTCGCGAAAACTTGATAAACATTATTTACTTATTATTTTTTTTATTTGCACTTATTAATTAAACAGTCTACAAAACTTGTAAATTTTAGTCATATGACACAAAACAACGTTAGAAATCTTGAAAATAACAAAACAAGATGGAATTTTCTATCTTAATCGTTAATAGACATCATAATTATTACTGAGATAATAAAAATTATTATGAATAATAATTGCACAATTTTGTAGGAACTCTAAAAGCATAATTATTTTTAAATGTTTTTTTTTTCATGATGTTCTACGTAATATCTTAATTCTAATATAATAAAAAAGGAAAACAAAATAAAAAGCTTGTAAACATTTTTAGGAGTAAGTACAGGGTCAAGAGCACGTCAATCTTGACAGTTAAGACTTAAATCCAACTCTATACCGCTTACAATAAGTACGGAACAAGTACAAAGTGTCAAGCTTGACGTGCTCTTGACTGTACTACGATAACCTACTCCTTATCAGTATCAATGGTTTAACATCACCTAAATCTTCATCTTCATCTTCTGTTTCCGCCTCCTCTGCAAACCGTTCTGATTCATCGTAACTCATTGTCTACAACAAATAGTGTAACAATAAATAATTGAATAAAATATTACATAAAATAATGTAATTTTGTAATATACGTAGATATACACTTTATTGCTTACACACAAGAACAAAAATAGTACATAGACAGCAATTAATTTGGGTAAAGGCGGACTTATCGCTTAGAGCGATCTCTTTTAGACAATCTTCGAGATATAGGAAAGCTAATCAGAGCGCCAATAGCAAAATTTGAATTCTATAGATAGACAACAATTAACATTAATTTTATTAAATAATATAGTACAAATAACATGAAATACTCACACAGGTTTCAATTTCATTCCATGAATTTTTTTGGGCGCGCGCGGAATCTGAGACCGCAAACATAAATAAAGACACATGTGCGCTTGCGACGAATGTCACACGGCTACTAAAGAGAAGTACCTCATCTCTTCGAGGAGGTCATGGTCGCTCAATCTATGGTTCATAGTTTTTGTAAAATGACTAAAATAAGATCACTGCGGTCCCTGAGTCCCTGTTAATCAAGAAATTGCTACGGTTCTGTCGGACTCAACCAAAAAAAGAGAAGGCACAAAACCACCTGGAGAAGGGCATCGCAGCCATTACAAATTTATTGACAACCCCCATCGACAGTGACATGGAAAAAAATGATGTAATAAGGAAACTGTCAGAAGTAGGACAAGTCCTACTAGACTTACACTACCAAAACACCCTAGCTAGACGAAAGCTGATAACATATAGCTTAAAATAAAAAGTTTTTAAACATTATACAAGGGGTAAAAAGAGATTCTTTTCTCTTTGGTGAAGGCTTGGGTGATAAGATAAAAGCAAATCGGACCGCCATAGGTCCGGCCTACAAATAAAAAGGACATTTGAACCACAACCTTCAACCCCTTCATATCGCCCTAATGTTCCCACCACGCCAGGGAAACTCAACGGGTCCACCCAGGGGCCAAGTCCAGAGAGGCAAACAAAGAGGACCCAGATACCATGCCTCATTTTACCCGTACAGACGACCACCAGTAGCACCAGACCTTTTTTTTTTAGACCTGCGCAAGGCTCCACCAAAGGCGACCAACAACAACAACAATAACACCAACAACAAGCAGCCCCAACAGCTTTAGAGGTAACACCCTATGCCGGTCAACTAAAAGATTTTTTTGATATGTGGTAACTAAAAGATTTTTTTGATGTGTGGTAACCTATGACCCAACAGTACTCGGGTATATAAAAGGATATAAGATCCCATTTAACTGTACTATTGTACAAAAATGTGAACTACTAGAACAGCCTTTCCCAAAGTGGGCGCTGCAGGCCTAAAGGGGGGCGGTAAGAGACCCAGAAAAAAAACGGCGGCGTTGTGTAGAGGCTTAGTGGCAGATTTGTAATTTCATCTAGGAAGACTCTCAGGGTCGTATTCCAGAACTCTACTCAATGCTCAAGTCAGGACTTGAGTATGGTTTAAAGCACTCGAAAACATACTCAAGTCCCTGTCATTAGGGTCGAATTTCCAGTGCTTGAAATCATACTCAAGTCTGCTCAAATCATGACTTGAGCATTGAGTAGAGTTCTGGAATACGACCCTCAGACACCGACTGAGCTCTCAACTCTCGACTACAACTTGTGAACATCAACTAATATTAACTAAGAGATTGCTCTAACTCGGTTTGATATTTCTCTCCGTGTAGTTCATATATCTGTGCTGTTATTTTTGGTTAGTTATTGAATAAATAAAATAAAAATCATGTCAATCGGTCGCTCCGTTTCGAAATGAAAGTAGACACAAACAAACAAATAAAAAGGCAACAGACACAGTTTCGCATTTTAATAGTTATTAGTATTCCTAAATAGGTATTTTCTTAGATAATAGACCGCGGGCAATCATGTTTAAACAAGTTTTTGTTAAATAATCCGATTTGTGCACTCCAGTATCAATCGGCTGGTTCACAGAGCAGGTACTTGTTCTTACTTGTTGAGTACGATTGAGCGTCGAATGAGATAAACGAGTTTATGCATGTTTGTCTTAGGGCGCGTTCAAATTAGCCGCTGTTAGCCGCGCTGCAGCAGCGCTGCAGCAGCGCTGCAGTCGCGCGGCGGCCGCGCGATTGTCACTTTTCATACAATTTCTAGAAGCGCTGCAACCGCGCGGCGGTCGCGCTGTAGCCACGCTCGGTTGCATCACGGTTAGTGAGGTGTACAGGTTAATTTTTCAAATTAACTACGATGGACGAAAATCGAGTTGAAGAATTTATGGAGAATGCAGAACAACACTTTTTTATTCTTTTTTTTCCAGTTATTCTAATCGACTGGAAAAAAAGGCATCGGAAAATTTATGTCTAAAATTTATTGAAAATTTTGAAACTAAAACTACAAATGAAAAAAACATAGCAGGTTGTGAGTAATTTTTAATATCTATACGTGAAGTATGTGCCCCACGAACTTTGACCCCCTAAGTATATACCTTTTGGTTCTGAATACAAGTGTGAAGAATAGTGTTAAACAAACGTAAAAATCCCATAAAAACCCGTAAAGAAAACGAAAACTATTTACAAATGTTTTTCGTAAATCGAGTTTTGTAACTATTTAGTGGTAGTATTCATTTTGATTATTTTGACAAAATAAAGGTAACGAACGGATTCTAAAGGTGCCTACGACATTGTCGATCAACAACGAGAATTATAGACGTTTCAGAGTTGTTTGGGAGTGCTCATTGAGAATGTGGCATTAATTTCTAAATCCAAGATGGTTGCCAAGAATTTTCAAAAATTTGTTTTTGGTAATCCTTATGGAAATGGCATTTATATCTGAATACATGATGGCTGACACGACTTTTCGCATTTCTAAATGCAAGATAGCGGGCACGATTTCTCAAATATTCGCAAGTTGGGTATCGTTTTCGTCTTCGTATTAGTACCCCCAAATACCTCGAAAACGATACCTAACTTGCCATTATTCGAAAAATCGTGCCCACCACCTTGGATTTAGAAATGAGTGCCATATTCGTAATGAGCATCCTCATATACCTCGAAAATGCTACCCATATTGCATTTTTTTGAAAAATCATGTCCGCCATCTTGGATGTACAAATAAGTGCTATATTCGTAATGAGCATCCCCAAATATCTCGATAACGATACCTAACTTGCCATTATTTGAGAAATCGTGCCCGCCGCCCATATTTCTACCAAATCTTCAATAAAAATTAGAGAATTTGCCAAGTTTCTAGGTTTACTCACTTCAGCCTATCCAGCTTACGGCTGATTACGGCTGGCTATATAGAAAACAATTTGAAAGAGAAAAGTTTCTAGCTGTACAACTTTCAAATGATGACTATGATAAGAAAACGACATTTAACTCGTAACTTACAACCAAGCTTTACTTGGTGGAAAGATCGTGCTATGAAGTCTGTAAAACCACTTCGTAGTAATGAATATGCTCTTGAAATATTTTCTGACGCGTCTCTTACTATCGCTTGTAATGGAGAAAAATCTAATGGCTTTTGGAGCGATGTAGAAAGACAAGACCATATTAATTTATTAGAGTTACGAGCAGCTTTCATAGGACTCAAATGTTTTGCCACTGACCTTCATAAGGAAATTCTTATGAGAATAGATAATATGACCGCAATTGCTTACATAAATAGAATGGGGGGTGTACAATATGAGCACTTAAATGACATTACCCGCCAAATTTGACAATGGTGTGAAGAACGCCAAAGTTTTGTTTTAGCATCTTACATAAAATCAAAAGACAATGTAGATGCAGTACGGGAGTCAAGCTGTACTAACATTGACACCGAGTGGGAGTTATCCCCAGTAGCGTTTTACAAAATTACAGAGGTTTTTGATTCCCCAGAAATAGACCTATTTGCATCCCGTCCGAATGCGAAATGCCCCTTGTATGTCTCGTGGAAACAAGATCCAGACGCCTACAACATTGATGCTTTCACCCTGAACTGGAGAAATCATTTCTTTTACTGTTTTCTCCCCTTTTCATTAATTTGAAAATGTTTGCGATAAATTATAAATGATCAAGCATCAGGCATAATACTTGTTCCATATTGGTCTATCCAAGCATGGTAACCATTATTCTTAGAACTCCAATCCTCAGACCCCATCTACTTTCCACCGAGTTATGACTTATTATACCTTTCAGTACCCAACACTCAATGTGGAGAAGACTTACCCTGGTGTCATATCACTTATCAGGGAAGCGTTTTTACGCCAACTCTTAACAGAAGAGACTATCAAGATTATGACCGCGTTTCTCTCACCTAGCACACTGATACAATATGCATATAGAAAGCTATGAACCTTCTGCCAAAGTAACAATATAGTTGATTGTTTCTCTATTGCAAATCCAATCTCCCTTAATTTCCTCACCGGTCAGTTTAATACGACTAATACAAGTCGATCGGCACTTGCTCTCCTCTTAGGTAAACGATTTCATGTTCAGAATCCGTCCCTGCTTTCCCAAATATCAATGAACCTGGGATACCAATTGTGCTGGAGTTCATTTGTAAGTGGCATTCAAACGAAAATTTACCTCTGTCAACTATCACCAAAATGTTGGTAGTGTTGCTCGCATTGTCGACTTCACAACGAGTTCAGACACTAATCCATTATTAGACTATCTAATATTAAAATTACCAATACCGGTATCGAAATAGTGATAGGCGACCTGATCAAAACTTCAGCCGCCAGACGGCCCCAACCGCACCTAGTAATCCCTTTTTTCAGTAATAAAATGCAAATATGTCCAGCGCGTACTCTGATATCGTATATGGAAAAAACTAAATCGTTCAGAGACAATGCTAACACACAAAAATTAATTTTAACAACAAAAAACCTTACCATAACGCTCCTACCTCCACGATCAGCCGCTGGATCAAACAAACTTTGCACGAAAGCGGAGTTGACACAAATATGTATACTGCGCACAGCGTTCGCCACGGAGCGACTTCAGCGGCCGATCGAAGAGGTGTTCCTATAGATATTATAGGAAAGCTGCCGATGGTCCGGAAACCCACTTGCTTTTCAAAAATTTTATAATCGCCCTGTTGGCACGACTAATGGTTGTGTTTTCTCTAATGCTATTTTTGATTATAGTGATTCATAATGATTAAGCATGTGATAACAATATTGTTAACTATCGATGTCAATTTTGGTGTTCAAACAATTAGACTTTAACAAAAATGTTTGGATAATATATTGTCTTTTTAAATTCTTTTGTTAGTAATTTATTCGTAATCGATTTCTCTTAAGCTCTTAACATCTACATGGTGAATACAAAATCTTGAGATGCAGCGATGAAGTATAATTGAAGGTTAAACAAACTTATCTGAAATGAAGTTTGATCGTAATTAAGTCGCTACATCCGAAGAGATTTTAGTTCCCATCACACCCCGAGTCTTCTACCTTCGAGTCATCTGCCACGAACTTACCTAGTCTTAAGGAAAATCTATATTGGACTCTAACATGAATGACAGGAAAAATGGCGGGCTGGCGGGAGTGCGACAAACCGCAAGTAGCTAGTCAAATGCGTTCCATTTTCCTAATATTTTTTAATTTTAGCTCTGAAAATATGTTCGATGCGTAGTACGTTTAGGAGTGGACTACATAGTGAATACAAAATCTCTTCGGATGCAGCGAGTTGTATAATTACGGTTAAACTTCACTTCAGGTAAAACTTACCTTTTTTTATTTAACCTTCAATTATTAGGTATTATTTCATATCTATTTCATAATCATAATTTATAACCAAGATATCAATATATACAACTAAAATGAGAATGTAACAATCCTACACTCCGAGCGAACTGTAGACATTTACGTTCCGAACAGGCGGGAGTTTCCCTAATTGCTTTTATTATACTACAATACTCTGCCAAATTAATACTATCACATAGTTTGTTATTCATTTTATTTATATGGATTCAGACCAATATGTCCAATTCAGATCATCATTCAATTTCGACTTCAAATAAATAACAGTCTTTATATCGTTATTGAAAAGGTTGATTACTGATTACCGAGATATTTAGTACATATAAATAATATAATAGATTGGTCTTTACTTCGTCTTCTCAATGTAAAATATATAATAAAGCACACACGCACACACTCGACATACCCCGCACTAGGGAAACACACATAGTGCCAGGGAGACACACATAGACAACCACAAATTACACCCAAACTCGCGAGAGAAATAAATGTAGGCCATACAAATATTTCTTCCGGCCCGGGAATCGAACTTGGGACCTCTGCGCGGCAGTCCGGCATGGTAACCGTTCGGCCACGGAGGCAGTTAAATATAAAAATATAGAAAGGTATCCTAGCTACCCACGGAATGAAAGAAATCCTCAGATTGAAAATTGGTGGACGTAAATTAATTTTGCGTAACGAGATCGACGGATCCCCTAATTCCACGAAATCCATAAAGCTGTACGATTTTTAAATTTTCTCATGACTTCACCAATTTCTAACATTTAATTCAAACTGTAAACAGCCTAAGAACATTATAGAGTACCTTAAGCTTATGAAAATAAGATACTGACTTATTTTTTAACAATATTCACAATGATGAGATGAGATCACCGTGATGAATTCATGTATTACTCAATGTAGAACAAAAACATTTATGATGAAATTAGAAAAGAAGAAAGGTAGCCTAGTGAGAAAGCGGTTGCTTCACACTAGAAAGGTCGACGGCCAATATATTTGATCGAAGGTCGACGGATCGTACCTATCCTTGCGACGGCGTGTATAGTTTTTTAGTGATGTTTAGTAACAATACCTCTCGCTCGTCCGCGAGTCGTATTTTTCATTATTGAGTGTCGTCACTCCCCTGCGGAAACAGTTTTTGCTTGATGTAGCTGTGCTATCTGCGGCGATGGTGGTGGAGTACATCATGGAGATTCATGCCGAGAGCCGTGCAAACTTGTGGGACAGCGACCCCGTAGACCTTTACCGTCGATCAGTCCTGTAACATTAACTGTTCTTTCCTGGCAATGTGACCAAAGAAATCATGAATCCTACTTAAGACTACTCATGAATCCTACGAGACATAAGGTAGATAGTCTGGATGTTAACCTCACGCAGGATTGAGTCATATGTGCGAAAATCAGTCAGAAAATCGTCAATCCAGCTCCACATCTCGAAGGCGTCAATGCCGTCACGTTCCGCCTTTTTTAGTGTCCACGTTTCCGTCCTATAGTTGAATATGGAAAACAGCAAAGAGCCGACCAATCTCATCTTGGTTTTACGAGCGAAAGGGCTTCAATCTGCAATTCCTGTAAAATGGAGAAGGATTGTTCGGTAGTATGCGCTTTGCATATTGTGTAGAGTCAGTGTTGAAGATTGTTTGATTACCCGTTGTTGTTTCTTAAGGACTCATGCCATTATCCTTATCATTTCAATAGCAATCTGTTATCTCAGATACTAGAGTACTAGATCTAAACAAGATATGAATAATTACTCTGCAGCTGGTCAATAAAAACAGCTGCCAACTTCTGTGGGTAAGTTTCGTATTTGGACCCTGTTTTGTCGCGAAAGTTAAACTTCGGCGTTGATCGTTTGCAATATCAAAAATAATAATTTTTTTATAATACGTGATACACTTTCAAACTCTATCTTTTTATCGATTGAGTTTAAATTGTTTTAACATGTGGTACCTATTTTCGTAGTTATTACTTTTTATTTTACCGTTTTAGGTTCAGTAATGGACGTCTTTCAGCTAGCGATAATGATGACAATGATGATAATTTGACATAAATGAGAAAGCACTACACCTTTGACTGATGCTCCAAAATACTGGGATAAGTCGACGTGAAAATATTGATATGCTACATATCTATATCTATTAATATACAGGTTGTGCATCTACGAGTACTAGAATAACATAGTTCACACTGGCCACTACCCAAAATATCCAGACCGAAACCAATTTAGAAAAGTATCATTTCCCAAATTGGTTCTACCAGAAATCGGGAACTTAGATACCAGGAATATTGATTAAAACATTTCTAGAGTATATGCGGACAGAATCATGGTCTTAAAGTTTTTTCCTCATATTAAGTAGCAAGTTTCACCTCGAAGCAACAACAATAAATTAATGATAAAACAATTTAATATAACCACGGTCGCGGGCACTTTTCCACAATTTGAATTGCAAAATAGATCACCTGCAGCTCTTATGAAAGATCCCCTGAATGGGCCTCTCAGATATCTTCATTATGAAAGAAATTGCTTTGGAAAATAATGGAGCACCTATCTACACGAGGGAATTGAGTTTTTGTATTATTCTACGGCTTAAGAATGGCCACCCTCAATCGCTTTTAAAGTTTCCTAACGGTAGCAGTATCTTGAATACGTAATGCATAACATTACAGTTCATTATGCGACAAACGAGGAATATTATGGACGACGTTGAAGCAGTTGTGGTAGAGTCGCTTATAATGTAACGTATATATACCTGTAGAAAAAAGATTTTGATGAAAAATATAACTTAATTAATGATCTATGATAACTAGAGCAATTTAGGCCTTGAACTACCAAATTATCTATGCTATGAGTATTAGAGCAACGAAATTCACTCCGGAACACAACCCAAAACACTCAGATCAGAAGTAATTTCGAAAATTTTGTTAATTCCTAATTCTTACTTTAGAACCACCTACTTTTGTAATAATGACCGATACCAGTTCGGTGCTTAAATTTCTGAGAGTCCCGCCAATAGATATTGTTGAAGAAACACTTGTTCTGCTTGTTGTGCTGATCATACGTCAACGCAGAAGTCGTCGTGACAAGCAATTCTTAAATTCCTATTAAATAAAATTGAGCACTTTTGATTGTCAACCGTGTGTGTTGCGGGAAGCAACTGGAAACACCGGTGTCTGCAAGCAGCTGAAAATAGAATGTTGCCTACAAGTTGCCAGTTACTTGATCCAACTCGCTCGTCACACGCCTTCACTTTGATTCTAACATCGATCGGGTCCACTAGCATTTAAAAATAATTAAGTAAAATTCTTTTATTTATTATTTCTAATTTATTTCGGTTTTTTTAGTCCTCCAGCCGTGGCCTTCGTAATTACCCCGCAACTTTCGTTTAACGCAAAATTTCTTTGTTATATTTTTTGCTTAACATATCGCGTGTCACGATATTGCGCTTCAGTTGTTCACTTAAGAAGTATTATAAACTTGGATAGCGAGTTAAACACGAAGTAATTTTTTTATCTGGCATCGTAGTCTTTCACGATATGACGTAGCATATATCGTCACCAAATTTGGCAGGCGGACAGACAAGCGCTCTCAATCGAGTTACAAGTTAACATCGAAAGTCGTTGCTCTAAATCCAGATTAACCTGAAGTCATTCCATATCAGCAACATGGTAAAATATTTGGTGGTCATAAACAGTGATCAGATTAGCATTATTTTGCAACAGAATACGATTTTAATAGGTTGTTTAACCGAGTACAGCAACTTGAATTCATTAATTGGGTATTACTGTGGTTATACCGTCGATCACCGATAAACCACGGACCACAGAGTTAAGTCAAAGCTTATGGTTTGAATTAATGCGAGGACCGGGAAATGAAATTTATGATTAGTTCCATCTAACTCTAAAATATCTCAACAGATTATGGTAGGAATTTAATTTGCATTGTATGCAATATGAATTTTCAATTATAATGCCATAAGTTTAAGGTATGCTAGCTACCTTTCGTCACCTAAAAACCCTCTGCCGAGCCGTTCCGTCTGGGCCCTAAAATCGACAAAAACCGCAAATGTCTCGAGAACGGAGAAGTTCGTACATAAATGAGGGATATCACCTATTTCGTAGCGTACGTACGCTTCTCGCCCTTTTTCTTTTAGGGTGGCAACCTTCTACCACTACGATCCCGACACACATTTTTCACTTCATTTCAAAAAACCTATATATAACAATATTTCACTCAATGGAGTAGAAATCTGTTTAAGGCATGATTGTAAGAGAAAAAAAACAGTAGATTTTCGTTAATTAACAGTAGAACAACAGACATTGACAAAAACAGTAGATCTACTGTTAAAACTGTAGACCTGGCCAACATTGGTCACCACGCTTTACACCACGGAGTTGTAAAGTTTTCTGTTCGTATCCATAAGAGCGAAAAAGATGTGCGTTTCGCGTTGGTGGCGGTAGGAACGTGGAACGTATTTTCCCTCGTATTGTATGGGTATAAAACTTTTTCTGATAAACTCAACCCGATTCCGTGTTAATAATTGTGATGACTCCCTAGGGAGATAGACGTGGCGAACTTATGTAGGTTTTTGCTTTGATCACGGAACCCTAAAATTATCTACAGTGAGACAATATACGTGTAGATTACTATAATACATCACTTTCAACGAGGACTAATTTATAACTGCGTAGCAACACTTGCCTACATTAAGTTGAGAATTTAATATGTATGTATAGTAAATGCCAGACAACCACATCAGGAATCGAACCCGGGACCTTCGCATCCAACGCCAACAAAATTATAGCTTTTAATCATTGTTTAATTTCTTTTGGGGCTTAATCAGTTACAGCGTGCACTTTAAAATGCCCGACATGTCATTTTCATTTAAACCATTTATTTTCACACACATAAACATCAAAAAAAGTACCTACAGAAATAATTACAAAAAGATTAATTAAATCAAAATTTAAAAAAGATTTATTATTATATTATATTTGTACTGATTTCAAGCGTGATTTTCAACCCGATCTTGCCATGGCAGCTGTACGTGGTTGAGCACTCATACAAAACGAGAATAAACATCAAATAAAGACAAAATTATTGGTAAAAAAAAAAAACAAAAACAAAAATTATTCTATATGAAGGCGCATTCGCAAAATAGGAGATTAGTGGCGTCATATCTAATCGATGGTCGTCATTAAAACGATTCTAGCGCTGCCTAGCATCAATAGTAGAACGAACACCAAGCACTGGGGACACCTTTAATGTTTCCTTCAATCAGTGATTGTAAAATTGAGAAAATAATAATAATAACGTACACGCTCTACATAGCCCCGCACTAGGGAAACCCTGTGTTGCGGGTGCCATGGACACACACATAGACAACCCCAAATTACACCCAAACTTACGGCCCGGCAATCGAACCTGGGACCTCTGCGTGGCTGTCCGGCACGGTAACCGTTCGGCCACTGTGGCAGTTAATAATAAGAGAAGTAATTAAGATAACCCGTATTTTATTGAGATGTCATCTACTAGCTCGATAATCCACGCCTAGTGAGAAAAAAAATGTAAAACCACTCTGATAGTGGCACGAGTGCCTTCATATACAATTATTATTAAAATCATGATATTATTATTGACAACAGTAACCCGTTTACATGCAAATAGTGCAAATTAGTACCGCACTCCAAATGTCACTATTCTTCTTTGTGCCATGGTGCTATTGATTGAAAATAACAATTACGCTTTATCGATGACGACTGATCCCGTCAACATTCTTGTTTAAAAGAAAGTACGGCTATGACAGTTATAGGGCGATTGATGGTCTGTCATATTTAGTAGCAGCAGAGCTCTTTGTAAAAGAGGTCCGGGGAAGTACGGTCACCTTATCTTTTTCTGCCGCGAAGCAGTAATGTGAGCATATGTGTTTTGGTTTTGAAGGGTTAAAGGTGCTGGTGAAATTGCAGGCACATGAGACTTGTCAACTTTGTCTCAGGGTGACAGGCGAAGTGGCAGTGTCCCTCAGTTCTTAGCGATTTAAAGCTCTGAGTAGCACTGCAACTGAAATATGGAATTCTTCATCCCGTCACACGTATTAAAAAAAAAGAAAAATGAAATTGAATGTGTACTAAAAAATTTGTTCAAACGTACTTTTGCTGTTAGAAAGTTTAATGGAATGTACTTGTATCACAAATGTGTGCATGTAAATAATTGAACTTTGTAATTACGTTGTTGATATTTCTCTGTGGAGAAGCAGTAGGTGGAAACTACACAGAACGCACTTGAAAATCGCACTGTAAAGCCCGTATAGTTATTTTTTGGGATCCATATAGCGAAGCAGGGTCCCGGTACCATATTCGGATATTTGCTTTTAAGGTAAACGCCGTTAGGGAGCGTGTCCACGCTAAGAAAATTCTATGTCTATGCAAGAATTCGTGTCGTTTCTACATACGAACTGTGTACATTGCCGCGGCGCGGACAAGAAAAAATCTTGTCTACCCCCGACACGAGCTCTGCCGCTATTGTATGGGCGGGGTGAGGTGCATTGTTAGTGAACGAACGTTTATGCGCGTCGACAGGTGTTTAGTAGTCAATATAACAACAATGTATTTCTTCCTACAGTAGGTAGTAAAACGACAGCTACCTGGAAGATTCGAAATGCACTGACACATTTTACCCTACACACGTCTGTCCGAAAGCATTCGTATCGTGTACATACTCATCATTTCTTATCTGCAACAGACACGACACATTTTCGTGATTAGATCCGACAAAGTTCTTGTCATGTACAAGACGATTTTCATCTTTTCTGACGAAGCCCGAAGCATCCGCACGCCATCAAATGGAGATAATATATGGAGACGTAATAGATTACGAGTACAAGATCTCACAATTGTAAAAATGATAGCATGCTTTCCGATGTAGTGGAAATGAGATACTTATTATAGCGTTGTTGTATCTCAACCGTCTCTATGCGAGATTTCATTTTCTTGAAAGCTATGCCAACGAGAAGTATTTAGGGGGAAAAAATGTTAAACTACTGCCGAATTTCCTGTACTATGTAGGTACTATGAATACCGATATATCAACGATAACCCAGAATACTCACTAAACCAACTTAGATAACCAACGTAGAAAAGTTCGTTTCTTAAATTGGCATAAATCGAGAATCGACCTCCTCATCAAGCGCCCATAGTACTAACTGCTGTGCCACCGAAGAGCATGAGCACATGACACGTTGAATTTCTTAGCATGTACACGCGCCCTTACTGTTCATGAACTGGTGAAAATGTCATAAATTATATTGTTTTTACAGTTATATTACAGGTCTTGAGTATTGTTAAAAAATGCATACTGCAGCACTCTGGCCATAGAAGGTGTAATGATAAATACGACCTCTCTGACTAATTATGCAAGGAAAAATACAGGGAAAGCCACCACCTGGAAGAAGGCGTAAGTCGTGACTGGACGGGACCGGAGATTCTTAATCTCCGGACATGGTTCAACCTGAGCACAAGATCTTTGCTCCGTGCAGCTGTGTCTAAAATACAGATAGCCCTAATGATAGCCGACCTCCGGTACGAGATGGCACCTTAAGAAGAAGAAGATTATATTATATCTTGAACAAAAAAAAAAGAAAAGAAACAAAATTTTAAAACAACATAATATATTCAAACATCTGAAATAAAAATAAAAGTTGCAAGTGTTCGTTATATTTTTGTTCTCAGGAGTCTAGTAAAACCAAAATGTGAGTGTAATTTTTTAATTCTGTAAAAGTAATAGAAGCTCCGCGAACTTGTACAATTTCGTCTGTAATTTTTTGTGGCGTTGTAGCATTAGACTCATTTGACTAGTCCGTGAGTCAAACGCACGCTCGGGGGGAAAAAAATTGTGGAATCACTTTCAGTCTGACAAAACTGTTTCATTTTTGTCCTTTCTTTTCCTTAAAAGAAAACTGTATTAAGAGAATTTATGTTATTATTTTTCAAAGGAATTATTCTTTCATCGTTCATTCAGTTTAATTTACCACTACTAATTCCAAAGACGTAAATTAACCTGCGGATCAGAACCTTGTCCTCGTAAACCTCTTAGGGGTTTGACCATATATTATTAAATATTATTACTATTAAGCATTACTAAAAAGTGTACACAAAGTACACACAAAGTCTCGCTTGTTGTGTAATGATAAAACAATGGTCGTAGTAATGACGTGTAAATGTAAACAACTCGTCGTTACGCTAAAAAGAAACTATGAAAAAAGTGATCCTTCCAACGCTACAGTCTTTGCTATCATCACCAGAATGGTGATAGGAGGTCACAACTGTATTCTGCTACCGTTAGTCGTGTAATCGTGTTAGAAATATTTTTATGATTACCGGATGAATAGAAGGAGAAGCTTTTAAATGCAATATACTATGCGATGTGTACTGTAAGTCGGTAATATATATAATTGTAACTTTTTCATTGAAAAAAAACCGACTTCAAAAATTTCCTTATTGGCTTTTTTTTATTTCCATGGGATCAGATTCTGACTTCTTGATGATAATGGGACTGTTACGGACTCCTTTGCACATTTTGTTGCTATAATAGTTTAGTTGCTATAATATATAAATACCACTACAATTATGTATACCACCTTTCCAACAAAAAAATCATCAAAATCGGTTCACAAAAGTAATCGCGTAACATATAAAAAAAATTCGAATTGCGAACCTCCTCTTTTTTTAAATCGGTTAAAAATTAATATTCAAGACCCGTTTTGCTCTAGCAGGTTGTCTCGATCTCGATCGATATTTGAAATAAATATTGTAAATGAAATGTCTGCGTATGTTTATTTACAATATCCCCTAGAATATCTTTCTAATTATTTTCAGGGGAATCTGCTTTACGAATGAGTAATTAGTGTTCAATTAATGTGACGATTTCGAGTGTAATTTGCTTATCTGTGATATAAAGATTATTTGACTTTGACCTCCGGATCGGATCTTAAAAATCAAGTGAGAAAGTACCCATAATGTAGTGACGGCTTAATGATAATACAATTCGTCCAGTGAAGTACTGTAAGATTCATAATTGGATACGGGCTCCGTAGTATGATAGAACATACAAAAAATACTTAGATGATATTTATAAATTACAAGTAAAACTACTAAAATCTTTTGTGCCAATATTAGTTGAAAAGAAATATAGAAACGATCGGAACAACCTGTATGGGTACTGTAGAATCTTAGATGTACATAGATAGTAATATAAATGTTTACATAACTTGCGATGAAATATAACTGCTCCACAAAACTACTAAAAAATGCTCGCACCATCGCCAATCGCAACGTCTTTTCCATTCTTAGGTTGCTAAAAGACTGACTCATGTTTGCCATTATTGTTATGTTGATCAATTTCATGTAGTTGATTAAACTTCACGCGTTATCTGCATGCAACCAATCTGTTAGCTGCCTTATTGCATGGACATAAACTTTTTTCTGACCGGCTCAAGGTAATTGCATATGGAAAATGTGCTGAGTCCCTAAAGTTCCACATTAAAAGTTCCTAAAACTGAAACGGAAACAGATGTGAAAAAGCATGCAGAACTTCCGCAGTTGCGGTAGTAGAAGCAGAGGTCTATTACTGCACTAGTTAGCAATGTGGACGGTATATGGAACGAACTTTTCTAGATTGGTGCTGGTCTAGGTGTTCTAGGCTATGCGGTGGAGTTAATTTCATTGCTTTTGTATTTATAGTACTTTCAGGAAATTTCCTAGTTTAAAACGAAATAGTGGGTGTAGTTGTTTGGCACTACTTTTGTTATTACTACCCCCGAATAATTCTCAATGACATCCATTTCTAAGTATACACAAAGGGGAATTAACAATCTCCAGAAACGTTGGTTGATATTCTACAATTCTACCTATTGAAGAATTGGGTAAATCTACATTATGGTTTATGTCTAGTATAAACCTCGGTTTACGCCCTGATAAATGCAATGATTGAAATAAAACTTCTACAGAGATTTTATGTACTAGCAACCTCTAATTGGATGAGTTTTTAAGGTCTAACCAATACGACTACATAGAAATAAATATTGGTAGATTAAATTTACTCAAATTTTTGTGGGACAGGCCTTGAGAGGTTTTTTACCGGCCTGTTTTATGGAGACGAAAGTAAAATTGTAAATTAATTTGCTCCTCTGTGAAGTCAAAGCTACGAGAGAAATAAATGTAGGCAAACAAATGTTTCTCCCGACCCGGAAATCCAACCCGGGAGCTCATCGTGCCAGACCAGCATGGCAACCGTTCGGCCACGAGCAGTTAAATCGTGCAAAATAGCTTCGCCTGTTTTTATGTTAATTTTTTTTCATGCAGTTAATTTTCCTACCCGATTTGATCCCTTCAAATAAAACAAGCGCAACTACAGTCACAAATAAAATATACTCGACACGTATTTTTATAGTTGTCTTTTTACGAGGTATCCTCAACAGTTATTGACTGAAGGGAATATCGCCCGAGTGGGGATGATATCCCGCCGTACATTTGGATCTTCGATGGTAAAAGAGGGCTGGGGGAATGAGTTATTTAGAGCTCATGAGAATTTAGAGAACCTAAGTGACTGGTGACTGGTTGGAGCAGGCTCAAAACCGGAGGCATAACGGAATCTGGCGTCAGGGCGATAACGCACTTTGAGTCAGTACATAATTGAAGACTACGTGTTAGTTAAAGATGTATATGTAAAGACCTAAAGTTTCTTGCTCGTTCTTCTCAGGGAGTCAACATAGCGAATGAGCAGTAGCTTAAAAGTGACGTTTTCAAGTGTAAATTCATTTGACCTATGGAATAAATGATTCTTAGACTTTGACTTTGAGTCGATTTAGTAGCAGTCACAGACCAAATAAGTAGCAGTACCGCTCCTTGTGAAAGAGTTCGTCCAGGGAAGTAGTGCCACCTTACGTAATTCTGCCGCCAAGCAGTAATGTGACCGTCTATACCGTCTTGTGGTTTTGAAGGGTAAACGTGCTGGTAAAATTACAGGCACAAGGGATTTGTCAACTTATGTCTCAGGGTGACAGGCGCAGTGGCAGTGCCCCTCAGATCTTTGCGATTTAAAGCTCTGAGTGGTACTGCAAGAGTCACTGCGCTACCAAAGTTAGTGTTAAGTACCTAGTATTAACTTCTCATAAGCACTTCAAACAAATATCACACCCAGAATTCTTCATTCTGAGTTGGGTAACCATTTGCCAATAAATTTTACTTAACTGCTGTTATAATTGAAGCTCTTGAACCTTCAAGTCAAGAGATAACGGCTGATCTTATTGTATATTCATCTGGTTTTTTACTGCTAAAATTTCAACGTTGCCTTTGTCAGGATATGGCTTTGATTTTACGCACTGAAAATTACATTGATAACTCGATACTCAATATGGAGATAAAATTATAGTAAACTGAAAGTAAGGAAATAAGATGAATTGTAAGTAGAAAGTAATTTGTATCTTAAGGAATATGCCTGGATCGTGGTAAATGACTAACCGTGGTTCTGCCTACCAAAAGAGACAGGCGTGTTGAAATATTTATTAAATAATTGTGTAAAATATTTAAAAAGTCTCGTTATTTATTCAGATTTTTTGTGAAATAACTCTCTCTAACGGTGCAGCATGGACGTGGGTTCGAGTCCCACCGGGTCGACGAAATTATTCTGTGTGTTCGATCCTTGTATGCATAATCAGAACTTTTTTGTTATATAAAAATGTAAGTGCACATTTGACCTTCATCTCAACTGATGGAAAGTGACAATGAGGTCGACGATGGAGCATGCACATTTAAGTAATGCCTATTGACTCTCGCCTTGAAAAGGTCCAAGTTACAACGTTCAACTCTCGTTACTTTATAATATAATAATGTATTCTACGTAATAACTTTTTAAATGACAAAGAAATGAAATTATGAACCCAAAAGACACAAACCGCAGCAAGCTGATAAAATACAAAACTAAATAAAAGTAATAATATAATACTCAGCGTGTACGTGTTCCGCCTCACAAAGGCCAAACTCTAAATATTCTGACCGACGAATTCCAAAAAAAAACCCTTTCATGTCAGCAGCGTCAAAGGCATTGAAATGGATCCACAAAATGTTAGGTACATTACGTTAGTTCAGTGAATTCGTTAGCTATTCATGAGTTTGATTCACCGCGCAAATATGCCTACCATTATTGTCACCAGCTCAAATTCGCAGTTGGAGAAAGTTTAACTTGACGCTAAGGAATGAAAAAGTATATTTTTGAATGTTTCGAATCAAATTATATTCACTTTCGACTCCTGTATTGTAATCTGTCATTTATAATTCCATAAACCATATCACAAAGACGCTCTGAATTTAGAAGTTCTGAATGAAAATTCTGTTATATATAGTAGATAATATTATTAAAAAATTGATATTTGAGTTTCAAAAAAAAAGTCGTATTTTTGGTAATTAAAACATCTCTAATAATAAAATGACGCTACTCAAACGCTCTACTGTCTCCTGAAATTGGCCTAAAGGCCTTACAACCTTTTTTTTTTAAATATTGGTAAAAAAATATTATCGGTACGTCTATTCTGTCTCTTCAGTTGTTTGTTTTGCTTTCGTTTGAGTTTGTTAACAATATATACGTTAAATATTGGTTGTGTGTCATTATTTTATTTACTCGTAGAAATAGTATTGTATGCAATCATTACATAATTAGATCTTAAAATCTCATACCTATTACACAGGCAACTCCTATAAAACACTATTATTATACTTATAACTTCTTGTCTTGAAATATTGGAAGCTATCAATTTAATTTAACGGTTTTAACCCTTGGAATTTTGCAAATGGCGTCGAGTTTCGACAAATCTTGTGAAACATGGCCGTCTAAACTTAAATAAACAATAAATATAAAAAGTCAAGTCGCTATCTATTTACTTGTGGAAAGTTGCCTAAAAGGGATAATAAGAAGACTGTTAACTGCCGAAGTTCGTTCATAAGTTTTGTTCGAAAAAAAATTTATCTAAACCTTTAAATTACAACAATTCGAAGTCCAATTTGAAGTTTTCGCTTTTAAAGTTTTAATAGGATTACTTACAACTATGGTCTCAGTTACAAACCACTGAGTAATATAAATAAGCTAAGAGAAGTTCCAAAAGCGCAAATTCACCGTTGGTAAGTAAGAGTCACGTTTAACTGGCATTTTTCTTTTTTCGGACTTTTCTAGGGGTTCTTTCTACTTAATACAGGTATGCGGGTAGAGTTTCGTAATCTTCAGTAAATACCCACTTAAAATTTTATATTTTAACGAACAAACTTCGGGACCAAAATCAAATATTTAAAATTTCTTAGGTTTTCGCGATTGTTACACAAAGGAAATAAAATGAAACTATTTTTCCGTATTTGACTGCCGCCAGCCGGGCCCATGAGACATGGAAAAATTTGTAATTTCATTTCCTAAAATAGACGAAAGTTCAAATATTTTTTTAAGATTCTAAGTGATTCAATGACGGCACGAACAATTGTGCGCCTGAATGAATGAATGACCAGCACCATTATCCTACAAAACCGGAATCGGAAATTTAAAAAAACTTAGCACTATATTGGCAACAAGATATTTTTTATTTGAATTAGAAAGCAAATATGACAGTAAGTTAAGAATGTTGACCGAGTAGGATCAAATATCCAAGCAAAACAACATTCTGGCGTGGCAGAAAACCGTAGTGCAGCTGAAAAAATAAAGCTGAAATATTGTTATGATTTTTCCTCATGAGATAAGTTATCTCGCCTCGGTAACAAACAAAATTGAGCGAAGAATCTAATAAAATTTTAGTCATCTCAGTGGTGTACAAGGCACAATTTTGATACTGTAGTACCTAAGTGGTAAGTACGGGTGCCAGAGGAAACCAAACTTTCTTTCGCATAGTACAGGGTCAAGAGCACGTCAAGCTTGACACTTAAGATTTAAATCCAACTCTATTTTTTTTATTTTTTTTATGAAGAATATTTTGCAGTTGGCCGCTGCTCTGTTAACCTCGGCTCAGGGCGCTACTGGAGACTTCCGCCAGAAGGGCGTGCTGTAGGAGAAAATCTACCACTGTACGTGCTGAAATGAGGGGCTCGACGACCTCGCCGGCGAGGACGGTTGGTGCGTGAGGGACGGAACTGACTAGCGATCTGGTTGGCCTTCAAAGTGGCGAGAGTGATAAGGTCGTCAAGGTCGTCGAGGACTTCCCTTGGCCGACGGGTCCTATTTACGCGGTGGGGTTGTTCCCTGAGGGAGTCGTAAGAAGATGCAACCACCACGAGGGGGTTGGGGTGGTGAGGAGCAGAGTCGAAGTATTTCCTCGATGTTTCGTGTTTCATGAATTGGGCTATTGTCAATAGCACAGTTGGCGTCTACGACTGAAGAAATCTTGTCCGGAATCTGAACTAGGTGTTCAGACTCGAGGAAATTGAGGTCATGACTCAACTTCCCCCAGTCCAAAACCGATTTAACGGGGGCGCAAGGGTCAAGGGGGGCTATGTCCGAACGAGGGGAGAGGTGAAGGAGGACAAGGCGGTGATCCGAAACTAATTCATGAACGACGTGGATTGAGTCTAATCTGAGGTTAATAACTCACACACTCAACGCACACACTCAACATAGCCCCGCACTAGGGAAAACCTGTGTCGCGGGTGCCATGGACACACACATAGACAACCACAAATTACACACAACTATTTTTTGTAAGTGTTATTTACAACTACTTCTCCCGGCCCGGGAATCGAACCTGGGACCTCTGCGTGGCAGTCCGGCATGGTAACCGTTCGGCCATGGAGGCAGTTAAATTTTTGAATAAAGCTACGTCTAGGATGTCGGGGCGGTAATTTACGTTATGCAGATAGTGGGTGGGCTCTAAGGGTGCAATTATATAGAAATGCATGGATTCGGATAGCGTCATGAGGGTGTTACCGCGCGGGTTGGTGGTGCTACAATTCCATGCAGTATTTTTGGCGTTAAGGTCGCCAGTCAGAATTACAGAATCTCCTAGGGACAAGAGGGCTTGCAGGTCTTCGCGAATTAGCGATCGGGAAGTATCAGGGGAAAGATAGGCCGAAATGAGGGTGATCGGTGGGTGGCCGGTGAAGCCGAGCCGACACGCCGATGCTTCGATGTACGTAGTAGGGGGTGGGTCGAGAGGGATGCAGTGAAGTGACAGTTTATAGTATATAATGGTACCGCCGAGGGGCGAGTTTACTCTATCGTTGCGTACCGCGCAATAGTTGGCAAACATGGGGGTTCGAGCGGAGGGTTTTAGGAAGGTTTCTTGAATTAACAGGACATCGAGTTGGTGGTCTGTGAGGAAGGTTCGAACTTCCTCGCGTTGGCTTGATAAGCCATCCGCGTTAAAAAAGCCTAGCTTTATTGATCGTGGCTTGACTCTACTCCTACTGGTGAATGAGTCCATTTAGAGGGAGAACGAATAGGCGGAGAATTTGCTCAGTGACTCTATGAGCGAGCTGAAATGCGACATGGCTTGAAGACGGGCAGTGCCGTTTCCGTCAGTGGCCCGGAGGAGCGTGGCTAGATTTTTTACTTCGAAGACGTCGAAGATGCTAACAAAGTGGCTCACGAGGGCCAGGTCGTCCTTATGGGAGTGAGTCGGTGGTGGTATCGCGGTAGGTCGATGCGCAGAAGGCGCTGGTTGTGCTTTTGCCTTAGTTACGGACTTTTGCTTTTGTTACGGGCTGCCGAAAGAAATTCTTCCTTTATATATCTGTTGATAAAACTCATCACAATCAACTTTTACGAAGGCCACAACGACGATATCGACGTCAATGCCATCTAGCGGTGCGCCATGAAACTAATTTGTGTTGTTGCATGATATGTGATTTTGTTACAATGCTAAAATGTTCAGTAACATAAATCACATTTGTTATTTATTATTACCTTTAATTAAACGTGTGACGGTGTGACCTCCTTGCAACGTCATCCCACCTTTTTATCGCCTTTCTCCGGTTCCTAGCCACTCGTATTTAAATTTAAATTTTGAATTGTTCCATTCTTTTGCCTCACATTCTGATTTTGTTTCGTTCCATCGTCACTCCCTGCTCGATCGCGACAGCGGACGGAGCTGTATTATTCAATCGCGTCTAATTTTGATTTTTTTTCTAAGTTATAATCATTATAATATAGTCTAAATCATGTGTTAATTCTAATAAATGTATAACAGTCTACAGCCTTATCATGTACTTATGAATACGTATCTGTAATTCAGTATAAGTCGGCCCTTTTAGGGGTAAGTGTCTACATAATAACTATTTATATCCATCAAGTTAGGAAGTGTTTTATAATAATGTAGGTACCTGTTTTTCTATATATACCTTTTTATTGTTACAGCCTTACTCCTTACTTCTTTGTTACCATTTCTTCTTAACCCGACTTCAAATAAATTTGTGGACCGGAAGTTTCCTGTTTTACTGCCGTAACCTGGTCACGGCTTGTTAGGGTTACAACCCTTTCAAATGCTTATCACTAATTACAGGTTTCTTACCATTGTATGAGTTATTTTTGTATTCCCGACGCTCTGTATGGTCGTGGGTTGATTAGCCAGCGGCAGATGGCTGAATAATCATGAAAGCTTTAAGTGTCGATACCTCGAACTTAAGTGTCGAGTTTGAATCTGAATTTTTCCCATACTAATAAGGCTCATTTTGTTGGGGTCGAGCGACAGGGACACTGGCTTTATTTCAGAATTATTTATTTACAAACGAAATAAAAACCATTTGAAAAATGTATATCGAATAATATTCGTGTTCTATTTAGTGTTGATATAAAAAAGTCATTGGTACATGTAAAGTACCTATTGAATACAACGGTTTTCTTGTGAAATTTCAAGCTAAGTGTGTGTTTTTTTTTTCTATCGTGAATCTTTTTAGAAGTCGTGTTTTCATATCGTATATTAATCTATGTACATACATATATTCTCAATTTTCCTATATATTTTTTTCAAAGTAATTGATTCAACATTTTCACTTATATGCGGAATCAAACAAAGCCATTTGAGGTTGAATCGACTCTTAAAGTTTATACTTTTAATTAATTGATGTAATATTATTATTGTGAGAACTACAAATGTTACGGTTTGCTTAAGCACCACGACAAGTGCCGACGGGAAAAATTTATGAACCTACTTCATAAAAAAAGGAAGAGGTTACACGTTCGGCTGTATGCATGTTTTCAGATATCTCCGTCAATTGTGGACTGATTTTGAATTTTTTTTTTGTTTGAAAGGGTGCACTCTCGTGGTGGTCCCATTGTCACCAAATCAGAATCTGATGAGAGAATCCCATGAAAATCAAAGGAAAACCTCAAATTTTATAGGCATGTCCGTGTATTCACCAATTTCTCCATCAATTGTGCACCCATTTTGAAAATTATTTTTTTGTTTCAAACGGTGGTGGTCTTGAGGTGGTCTCTGATGCTGTTCTGGGTTCGTTTCGGCTATCACAAATTACTAATTAATTTCCGCAAATAAAAGTCGATTTTTCACCTGACACAATACAAGTAAGCAACTAATCACCGTCACCATGACAACCAGAAAAGAAAATATAAAATGTACAAAGGAGTCCGTAAAAGTCCGATTGTTACTAAGAAGTCAGAATCTGATGAAAGGATCCCATGAAAATCAAAAAAAGCCGATAAGCAAACTTCTGAAGTCGGTTTTTTTTCAATGAATAGTTACAATTATCATTTCTGCGAATATAATTTTGGTGTGCTCTCTCTTTAACTCAGGCGCACCGTTCCCATCTTGCTGTGTCTACTCGTTAAAACGTAACATTTATCATATCGGTGACAAGGGGTCATAAAATCTTTCATATCGTTGGTCGATATATCTTATTTATCGCTTATTCATTTTGTTTCTGTGTTGTAATGACTTGAGTGTGGGTAATTTGTTGCCTTTTCATATGATAGCCAGTAGGTTAAATGAGAATTGAAAGACTGGTTAACGTTTGCTAGGGGTTCTGACTCGTGTTTATTTATTTCCCGAATACAAGGTGAATGGTTAAATAGATAAAAAGAAAGCTTTTTTATTTTCGTGGATTGAGCAATCCGAATTAATTAATAACTGACTAAACAATTTCGTTCGTTATAGAATTATAAATAGAGTTCGCCCAGCTAAGTACTGCCCACCTTACCTATTTCTGCCGCCAAGCAGTATTGTGAGCATTACTGCGTTCCGGTTTTGAAGGGTAGGGATGCTGGTGAAAATACAGGCACATGGGACTTGTCAACTTATGTATCTGGGCGACGGGCGCAGTGGCACTGCCCCTCCAATCTTTGCGGTTTAAAACTCTGATGGGCACTGTAACTGTTATGAACAGGCGTGTCGGTTACCACCAGTTGCACGACTTGACACGAAATATTAAAATAAAATGGTGTAAAAAAGTTACTTAAACAATTTGTATACAACTCGTGTAATAGAAACGTCCTTCTACGTAGATCTTGCAGAGAAATATGTAGATGACATCGTTAAAGTTGTACAAGATCGTGGTCAGTGTCGTAAATTACGGGTGGGTGGTAATTATGATGCCAATTCCAAAGTTTTTACTTTGGAATCGATTGGCATCATCTTATAGGAACATTCAGTAGCAGTAGAGCTCTTTGTGAAAAAGTTCGTCCAGAGAATTACTGCCTTATTACCTATTTCTGCTAATAAAAATGGAAGTAAATTAATATGCTACTCCGCGAACCCAATGAAGGTTAAATCATGCGAAACAGCTGCGCTTGTGTTGAATATTTTTTCATGCAGTTATACTACAAATTTTCTAGGAAGATCCCTGTGACACTTGACAAAGTTGTACATAATATAACCTTGTAACGACGTCCGCTAATTTACGTATTTTGTAAACTACTTTTATAGGTCTCCCTTTTAAGTGAATAAATTTTGTTTAAGCTAATACATAAAATTAAAGTAAACGTAGCACCAAATTAGTGAGAAATGAGCAGAGAATAATTTTTTTTTTTTTCAAAAATTAATTTATTTTTACGACAACGTACAAAGGTTACTTCATTAGACTGCATTTGCTAGAGATGAGGTATATCGATAAAAAGTTTTCGATGATTTAATGAATAAATATATAGTGCGTTTACAAGTTTAATCTATTAGGTAATTAAATTAGTTATATGATATTAAATGTTTTTAATCTACATTATGAGTCTCTTTATTCAAATATCAATTGAAATGGCACTTGAATTTAGTTGAGTGTTTTATGCCTTTAATGCAATACAAAATACTTCACACATCTATACAACAGCCAGGATTTTGTTTCTCGCGACCAATATGATCATGTAGATGCACTATAAGTTACCGCATTTGACTGTTGAGTCTTTTCAGCTTGGCTAAACTTAACTAAATGAAACTAAACAAAGTAAAAGTCAACAAATAAAAACAACAAAAAACAAATAACTTTAACAGTAAACACAGCAGGGAACTAGAAAAAATACGTGGCACATGCAAGGTGTCTTAACTCGAAATAAATTAAATTGACACATATGTATACATGTCAAGATCAACAGACAAGATAAGGCAACATCAAAAGTATTCTTGAACAATTTCATAGCTTTTAGGACGCTATAATTGATTGTATATGCAATTATTATTATTGTTCGCCTATTGCTGGTGATGGCTATTGAATCATAAACAAAACCTGCATTTACATTTAATTTGTTTCCTCTTCGGTACCTGCTCCATAGAAATATCGAATCGGATATAAAAAATAAAATAAATATTATTTATACACAATGGGAATTAATTATTTTAAAACTCAATTTTTTAAAACATTACACAAGGTTGTGTAAGAGAGAACCTTTCCTTCAAAATAAAATTAAACCTATCGCACTTAAAAAATCTATCGATTTTACCTCATCCCTATGACGAAGTGTCACAGGGATCATCCTAAAAAATGTGTAGTAGGCTGGAAGGGAAAAAATAGAATTATTAAATGTCAATAAAACAAATACGGAAAATAAAATAAGTGAAGAAATACTTAGTAACGGAGCACCGGCGTTCTGAAAAGAACACATGCGACCAGGTGAGCGCAGGCAGGGCACGACTGGGCGAACGGTCAGACGAGCAGAGCGGAACAAGTACCTGGAACACAATCGACTGGGATGAGTGACAGTGATCGAGTCCCTCCAGTGAGCTCGTTCAGCACGGAAGAAAAGAGTGGAAAATGGAAAGATGTCGGGAATTTATGAGCTCACCTATGACACATGTAACAGTGTTTATATAGGTCAAACAGGGCGTAACTTTATATCTAGATATATAGAGCATGTTTCTTCGTTTAGGCATAAACACCCAGACAGGTTCAATTTCGCTAAACATTTATTGGAAAGAAATCATATTGTACCATATTCCCATTCTTATGAAATCTCACATTTTTGCGAAAAAGGACAACGTCTCAGTGTTTTAGAACAGATAGAAATAATTAGGTACAACAACAAGTATTGTATAATAAATGAACAATTGAATTTTGCATCATCACCTTTATTACGGGTATTTTCGAGTTTCAACAATAGCAACACTGGGGGTAGCGGGCTATAAATACACCAACCGTTCTGAAAGAGAACACTCTTCGGCCGAGCGTCGAGCAGTAAACACTTGTCTATAGTTATCTGTGGCAGTAAACAGCCCCTGGGGATGACTCGTGGAGAGGCATGACACGTATCGCGTATATTTTTGGTGGTGGTTTGTGACTGTAGTTGCGCTTGTGTTAATTATTTTATTAATTTTATTTATAAACAACTGCATGAAGAAATATTCAACACAAGCGCAGCTATTTTGCACTATTTAACCTTCACTGGGTTCGCGGAGTAGCTAATCAATTTACTTCCATTTTTATTAACATGGACTTCCGCAAAGTAACGCGGATAGATTCAGATCTATTAATTACTATTTCTGGTGCCAAGCAGTAATGTGAGTATTACTATGTTTCGGTTTTGAAGGGTTAGGATACTGGTGAAATTACAGACACATGGAACTTTCAACTTATGTCTCGGGGTGACGGGCGCAGTGGCAGTGCCCCTCAGATGTTTGCGATTAAAAACTTTGAACGGCACTGCAACTGTCACGGACAGGCGTGACGCTTACCACTAGTAGGAACAGCACGGCAGCGCACACACTCACTGCCCCACACTAGAGAAACCCTGCTTTGCGGGTGCCGTGGAGACCCACATATATAACCACAAATTACACCAAACTCACGAAAGAAATAAATGTAGGCCATACAAATATTTCTTCCCGCCCGGGCATCAAATCCGAAACCTCTTTGTGGCAGTCCAGCATGGTAACCGTTCGGCTGCGGTGGCAGTTACTAATTTCGCGAGACCTCTATGCTAGAATAGCAATATCTTGCACTTTACGTCGCTCTCGCGCCAGTCGCGACCGGTCGTGTCAGGACCTACAGGCGCAAGGCTTCTTCGTCCCGTCACTTGGTGTCAAAAAAAACACAAAATGACATCGAACGTTTGGAGTTTTGTTTTAAAATTAATGTTTTGGTTTAAGAAAAGAGGAATAACTCCATGACAGTGTGTAGTTTGCGCGTGTTTAAGACATTACTTGCGTTAGTCACACCTTCAAAGACCGTGTCATTTGATAAAATGGAAAAGATCCTAACCGAACATTAACCACAAATCAAATGAAATTTTCATATTCTTCGAGTTCTGCATGCCTTATCAGAATCATGGTATAACGTCTTTATACTACATAGGGGCAGTTAAAAAAATATTAAGTCCCGATTTTAAAATCACCTAAAAAACATTTTTCATTTTGTGGACTGTGGAACCAATGTTACGAGACAGACTTGTACAGTAAGCGTGACGACCGTTTGCAGGGAGAATTTTGAAACTAGCCAATTTAACTTTTTGAAGTGATGGTAGAAGTTAGGGGAGAGCGGGGTTAAACATTCCGATTTTCAAATAACTTGCAGTTTTATACTGAAAATGAAGGATATGATTTTCAACATGTGGAAATATTGAACAAATGTTTATCGCTTTTTGTATTAGTATAGTCACTTCTACTAATATCTCAATAGTCTTTTCCATGAAGGCTAATTTTTGACAAATTTCGGAGTGGAACATTCAGTCCCGCTTTGGGACGTGTTGTTCCGCCTTTGAGGCAAATTGTTCCGCCTAGATTATGACAGAATAACAAAGATTTTCTTAAATAAAAGCACCTATTTTAAAATTGTATGTATGTAATGTTTATATTATGCGCAACTAACTTAAAAAAAACAACTACTTTCTTCTTCATCAGTAATATTATTCATCGCTCATTTCTTCATCTGTATCACAGTTGAGACATACAAAAGTGACTCTATCATCTTGTCTAAATATTTGACATGAGCCCGTTTCCGGCATCCGCATTCGGCATCCTTAAAACAAAGATAAATGGTCATAAAAATTTTAAGTATGATTGCAGGTCAATTTTGTTGATGTTGAGATGTTGAAGCTGTTCCTAGGAACAACTAGCTCCTTCGAGGGAGGAACTTACGGCTCCAAATTACGTTTTTATACGAAGACTGACATACCGGCAAAGTAATAGAATCATTCAAAAAAATACTCAAACAATAGGATTTCTTACTAATGTCATTACAATTTAGAAAGGTTACTTATGAATCGGCCCATAATAAACAAAGACAGACCAAAAAATTTAAACAAGAAAAAATTTACTTACGTGATATTTTGACAGCTCCACGCACATAGCCACATGTCGTCGCCGGAGTAACTGAAATGGCTGCCGACAAAACGCATCACCTGACGTTGTAACGACGCGCTTCACATGTATTGCTACATATTTTCCTTGCAAAGTTATTGCTGTGAGAACAACTTACCCCGGGTACTACCAGCCCCGGGCTCCCTTATATTATGTTTTTAAAGTGCCGGTGGAGACGCCAGAAAATCTTTTAAAAGAGATGAAAAATGCTAATACTAGACGTTGCGTAATTAGATGTAAGCTAAAGAGAGCTTTTGCTGTATTCTAAAGCGTTCAAAGAAATAATTGATATTCCTGGTTTCGTTTGATTTATTCCTTGTATTTAAGTCTATGATCTCGTTGAACTTTTAAATTTAGCTTAATACTTCACTTTGATTTTCACAAAATATATTTGACATAGAGGATAGTAGATATTGTATAATGAAAACAACAAAGCACTTGTTTCCGATTAAAGAATTTGATCTCCACAGTTGTTCTTTGAAATAACTTTTCAAGGGAAGGTGTTGTTTTGCTCGGATTCATGTTTTCAACTAAAGCCAATTAAGTTGGAGTTTTTGAGGGCAAGTTTTAGATCTTTATTGTGTGTTCACGCCATTCCATTATGTAACCGTTCATTGTCATGTATACTTTCGTTGGTGTATTTTCTATGATAAAAAAATATATGTTCGACATATCATAATTAAAAGTGCTACCGCTGACTGAGACCCATTTGTTGTTTTTAGTTGTGTAACATGATCAACCCATTAACGTGTTCCACTGCTGGGCACGGGTCTCCTCTCAGGCGAGGGTTTAGGCCAAAGTTCGCCACGCTGGCTCAATGTGAGTTGGGCACATCACACGTATTCCCAGGGTTGCGAACCTTCTACGACGTGCAGGGTTCATCACGATGTTTTGCTTCACCGAAAAGCTCATTATCCATAAACCATTAGGCTACCAATGTGATAGCCTATGGTTTTGGTTGTAATCAACTACTACTACAAAGTGGCACTAATAAAATGTATCTTACGAGAACAACTGCATTGTTTAGCTTTTTATTGTTTTTCTTTTAGCAGTTGGTATAAATCAAATTTTGCAAACAAATTCAGTTCTGCACTCTTCGGCCGCTGCCGCTGCTCGCTCACCGGGCTCGCTCGACTAGTTCAGCATTGTCATATACTAAATTATGATACCAATTTTGTCAGGATTCATTAAGATATATCCGCCATTCCGACTCTCACAAAAAAGAACTGATAAATTCCGACGAAAGAATTTTTCCGACGAAAGAACGAATTTTTCCAAAAAAAAAAACTATTTCAGACGAAAGTGGAATCTGTCGAACAAGGAATCACGATAATTACTGTTTCGTCATCAGCAACAAATTTCTGACCTGTACTGAATAAAAAAATGATCTGACGAAAGAGGAATCTGACGGATGTGTACTAAATCTAATTTTTATTTTATTTGCTTTTTTATGCTTTGTTGTGTAATGTTTCCTTTTTGTTAACTAATTTGAAATTACCTATGATAGACGTCGATGACGACCTTTGCCTACCGCGTGCAAAAATTGAGTGCTGGGCATAGTTTCTTCTACCTGATGGGTAAGACAACGTCTCCCAACTGCACTATTTGTAACAAGAGGGAGGACGTACGTATAACACGTCCTCGTAGAGTGTGTGCGGGGCGAGGCTAAGAGGCCTCAGCTGATAATCAAATTCAACCAGCCAATACTTAATGTGGGTAGCAGCATACTGGCCAATCCTACATCCAAAGTTACCATATCGCTGTACCTCATGGTACAAAAATATGTAAAATGTAGGTAATTGGTATCAATGTATTGATTTGTAGTGTACATTTAACGTAAACATACTATGTTTGATTGTTGCTATGTTCCTATGGGGTATATTCGATTAAAAATAAACCCTCTAATAACAATAACAATAATAATAACAATAACCTGAGTCTCTGACCCCGGCCGACTGTGCCAGTGCTGGAAAAATTTCCCAGCTGTTCCATATAAAAATTCAAAATTAATCTTTTAGGCCTTGGGAGAGGCGAGAGTCTGAAATAGGTAATAATGATAATAGTGATAATGACAATGACAATGACAATGACAATGGCAATGGCAATGGCAATGGCAATGGCAATGACAATTACAATAACAATGACAATGACAATGACAATGACAATGACAATGACAATGACAATGACAATGACAATG
>NW_020653850.1:18971254-18989490 GCF_003589595.1 Hyposmocoma kahamanoa | reverse complement strand
AATCACAATCACAATCACAATCACAATCACAATCACAATCACAATCAATAATAATAACGCACACACTCAACATAGCCCCGCACTAAGGAAACCCTGTGCCGCGGGTGCCATAGATACACACATAAACAACCACAAATTACACCCAAACTCACGAAAGAAATAAATGTAGGCCATTCAAATATTTCTCCCGGCCTGGGAATCGAACCTCGGACCTCTGGGTGGCATTCCGGCATGGTAACCGTTTGGCCACGGAGGCAGTTATCAAAGAGTTATATAGGCAATAAACAAAGACAAAAAAAATTTTGGCCGTAATACAATTATCACACCAAATAAAATAATTTCCCTCTCACAAAAACTTTCTAGCGCATTCGTTTCCAAGCTATCACCACTGTTTCATATGGCTTGGAGCAATTACACAAGGACTGAGCTACAAAATTATTACTATAAGCGGATTTTCTGCGTTGTAAGACGAAGCTCAGCGCGAAGTTCGGTTCGACCCCAGAGTCGCTCTTGCCCCGTTCCCATGACATCGTCCCTGAAATCATATTTATTATTATTATTTTTCCTTAATGGCGGCCACCAGACTTGGGCCAATGTAAGTTTAGTTTAGTAAAAATATATATAATATCATTACCAATGTCAGCAAGTTATACCAATCATATTTATAAATCTAGAAAAAATGATGGGTGCGCCTCACTTGTATGAAATTCAAATAAAGTAATTTAATAAGATATACCGTTCATTTTAATATAATTTTTACTTGGACTAAATTCACTTCCTATAACTTAATTTAAACTCATTTGATGTAATATTTACATTTTATATAAAGCTATCATTATTTAACAATCATTTCATATATTGTCAATTTTTACGTGGTATATTGGGTATAATATAACTTTTTATAAATAATAAGCGGAGGGTGTCGCGGTGTCAGCCGTCGAGTGCCAGAAGCAAATTTGTTTGCGTTCCGAACAAGTCTTCAGGTCAAATTATATTATAATTAATAAAAGTATCAGAGATATCGTTTCTCAGAATTGAAATACTCAATTTTAATAATTATAAATTTATTCCTCTCCACAAATTTTGATTACTATTTTTGGCATAAAAACAGCTCTTGTTTTCTAAAGTGAGAAAATATGTAGGAGACAAATTAGATCAAGAGATCTGTGTCCTAGACTTTCTGGCTCTTCCATGTCTGTCCGATACTAGATTGAATTTAAAAGTCAGGGTGCGGAGGGAGATCGGCCCTCGTCCACTGTAACAAATCTTAAAATAGTGTACAGACAGCAGAACATCAAACTACGCATTGACGGCTCTTGTTATCTTGCACTGGAGACGATGTTCGAACAAAAGTGAATAACTTGATGTGGTTTTGATTGTGCTATCGTTAGAGATTAGATTTTTTTAAGTGTAAGGTGTATAGATCAAATTTACGTGCTTGCCTTTAGTAGGTTAGCTTAGAACATGAAAAAGCAGCACGAGTGTGGCGAGCGCAACGAGCGTACCACGGGAGCGGTCGTCGAGAGCCAGAATCGACTTTGTTTGCGTTTCTGAATATGTTTTCCGGTCGAATATTATAATCAATGCGTTATATTAGACATATTACATGACATACATATAAATTTTGATTGTAACTATAGGCATAAGAAATTTAGACAATTACAATCAACGTTTATTTAGCTTTATAAGTACGGTAATCGGACACTATATTAACAAAATTTATTTTTAAATTTAGTTTTGAGGCGTTAGAAGAAATGAAATTTATATAAACTGGTATTATATTGGCTGAGGTTTATAACTTAAGGCTATTATTAAAAATGAGTGTTAGAAACGATTGTTATCAAAAATGTAATTATTGTAGTATGTGAGTTTCAATTAAATGTTCGTTATATGAAGTAAATTGTTATAATATTAAATAAGTTTGTATGAAACAAAATTATGTCAATTAAGCGTTGTGTTAACAATATTTATATGATATATTACACATCCCGAAAGTGGAGCATGTACACCAAAATCATATAATGCCTATTCAAATTGCTTTTCCACCGCCGAATCGGCACAAGACGAAGCGAGACGAAATTTCAATTCTGTTCTATCGCATCTTCGGTGGAAATGGTCTGGATTGACGATAATGTGAGAGACGAGAATTCAAATATTTGTTGGTGTAATATTGAATCGTGTCGCTGCCTGTAAGGTGTATTTATTAACACTGTAACGGAAAGACGATTCACGCGATGCGTCACGCAAAGTCGCGATGACTATTAATATCAATTGCGAGATTGTGGGGTACAAACGATTTAAGATTTAATATCAGAGTGCCCGGCAATCGACCAAGTAATTTACTCTATTGGTATTTCTATATTTTTATTTTACTATCCGCAACTTCATTACATCAATCACGAGCTCACGATTGCTATTAACGGCAATTTTTGTTGGAAGTAGGCCAGCGAGATTTCAATTCTCTCTCGTCTCGCCGGTGAAAATCATTTGTACTTAGCCTTAAATTAATTGCTTAACACAAGTCATTCCTGCTATGCTATGTTCATTTTGTCAAAATTTACCATCATTGTGTCATTGAATGTTGTAACGACTTCTCAAAATTTAATATGATTTACATTTATTTTGTAACGAAGCATAAAATTTCACAACAGTGTCAAACATGCACAACTCTCAGTTACAAGCTGTGTGAAAAGATTTGTGAAGTTCCGAATTGCTCTTTTCCCCATCATTCTCTTTCACACTGAACCGTCACAAATAGCACTAACACGGAAAATTTATTGAAGCCACGCGGGCCTATTCCCGATTACTAAAGGTGGTTCCGGTGACTGTTTCTCAGCCTAGGGATTGTGTGCTTTGATTGATGATAGGTTTACCAGTACCTTCATCGATTCTTCCATTACTTTGCGAATTGGTGCTGTAGGACCACATAAATCAATTTAGATTGATTGCATAGATGAACTTCCTAAAAATTATACGGGTCGGCACACTAACTTCGGAATCATAATAATATGCCAAAACAATTCCTCTCCACTGTCGGTCATGTTCGCTCCAATGCTTGATTGTTATAATTTGGCTCTATATCAACCGCAAAATATCCAATGTATACTGAAAGAATATACAAAACATTGTTAATACTCTAAAAAGGATTTTCTGGGAATTGCTCCGGTACAAGAAGTTCATCCGTTGTCTTGTATCTTTTATATTACCGTGTGATTTACCACAATAAACCGAATAAGCTGCGGGTTGTACACAATACCGCTGCACAATGAAAAGTTGTCATTCTAATTTGTTTTTTTTTTTATATTATGTAGGCAGCAGACAAGCATACGGCCCGCCTGATGGAAAGCGGTCACTATCGCCAATGAACGCCTGCAACACCAGGGGAGTCACGAGCGCGTTGCCAACCCTTTAGGACCCTTCTCAAACTCCTCTTGAAGGATTCCATGCTGTATTTCCGCGGGAAAACTCCGTCAGGGAGTTCATATCATAACCTGATAGTACGTGTGAGGAAGTTCATCTGAAACCGTACAATACGAGATCGACTCGGTTCCCGAGTGTGAGGATGGACTCCCTGCCCGTGGCGAGCAGTGCTAATGCAATGATAAAATGTTGCTGTTAGCATCATTTCAAACAGTTCTTCAGAAGATTGGCAATTATACAGGCGATAGAACAGACACAGGGAGGCAAAGTCTCTCCTCCAAGACAGTGGTTCAATATCGTCTGGTAAGCACAAGATCGTCAACAATTCTCATAGCACGTCTTCGAACCGCGTCAAAGGGTAGAAGCTCGCTTCCTGGAGCTCCCATCCAAAGATAGCAGCAGTATTGCACGAGGAAACGGACTTGTGACTTCATTACTTTTCACCTGCTCCAATCTCTGCAAACATTTTAATATTGTTTTAATATGTTATTTACTTAATTACATATTTATGCCGCCAAGCAGTAATGTAAGTATTGCTGCATTTCGGTTTTGAAGGTAAGAGTGCTGGTGAAATTACAGGCATAAAATAAAATAAAAAAAGAAATAAATATAAAATATTAGAGTTTTCATGAGTTCTCGGTACTCCTCGGATTACCTCAGCGTACCTCTCACGATGTTCGTCCCGGTCATTTAGTATCATGAAAAAAATCATAATAGATTAACCGAGATCTTACATATCTGATGTCAAATAGAGACATGACTGATGATACCGCGCACCGCATTTTTGTAAAGAAAAAATGTACACTGCACGTTTACAATTTAAATTTACATTTAAACTTCTGGCACGGTATGCAAGAAGACATCGGTTCGAATCCGACCGGATCGAAGGAATTTTTTCTGAGTGTTTTTTCTGAGTGTTCGATCTTTGTATTAATAATTATAAAAAATTTACAGTTTTGTCTTGAATAATCCTGAAACATAGTTTTCGCGATACACAATTATGCTGTTACATTCCTTTTCGCGACTTAATAAGGAAGAAACAAAGCACTTTCTGCAAATGGGTGGTATATTAATGACATTCAAAGCTCCAAACTTTCTGCCCAACCGAAGGAGGAACAGTGGGTGGAACTAAATTGTGAAGTTTAATGTGCAGAGAGCCGTAATGAGAGCAAATATTTGTGAGATATTTCCACCAGTTAAAATTATAATAAATATAGTGACTCGCGAAGTTATGAATGAATACCACTAATTTGGCAATATTAAGTCCTTGGACTGCGATCAGAAATTCGAGCAAATTTACCTATACGTGATTTTGCAATGCTGTATTTTAAAACAGCGCTTATTGAAGGCATAACATACATGATTTCTTGTAGAGTGACGAGCTTACTCAGGTTGAACAAGATGTTTGGATTAAATGATTTTCATATCTTACCAAAGTTTTTAAAACTCATTTTTTAAAGTTTGTATCTTTATGCGCAGGTGATGCTTATTCTCATTTGTAGCAAAGCTCTAATAGCATCTCCAAAAACCTGTCTCTGTTTCTCACTGAGACACAGGTGTCCTTAATTGCAATTTGACTGGCTGTCTCACTGTGTGACGCTCATAATTATAAATTGCTTGGACGCCTCCATTGTATAGATGCAACGGCACTCAGCTATCTCGGGGGTGATAAATGCAATTATAGATATTTATAGCTCACCGAGTGGGCGAAATCATGGAGAGCTTGATCATATATCCTCCAAGACCCGAGAAATTACAATGGAAAAACGCCTAACGTACATTGAAATGTGCTTAATATGCTTTTGGGACAAGCATAGTATGCCCTCAGTTTTATATGAAAAACGTATTTTTCTAGATACTCTATAGTTATATAGAATATATTAGTAGCATTAGAGCTCCTTGTGAAAGAGTTCGTCTAGGGAAGTACTGCCACGTAAACTATTTCGGCCACCAAGCAGTACTGTGAGCATTATTGCGTTCCGATTTTGAAGGATCGGGGTGTTGATGAAATCACAGGAACTTGAGGCTTGTCAACAATGGTATTATGTAAATAATTTATCACAATATGTTATGTACACGAGGCCTTAGAAATGTTAAGAGTGGCATTGCGTGTATGCCGACATAAACGTTCCCGACGTGCTACATGAGCTGAGCACATCGTATATGTATAAAGCAGTATTCATTGATGGATAATGGAAATCTGAGCCCTAAGCTTATCGACATTTAAAATTTGAGACGCTAAAAATGTGCGAAAGCAATTAGTCATGTAATTATCTAATATTGTTTAGTTGACAGTCATATTGTTCACCAAACCCGTGGCTTTTCATGAGTAAACATTACTAATCAAAAACGAAATCGTCATGCTCTAAACACGTAAATTGACAATACTTGACTTGTCTTTATGTTAGACAGATTACATAGATTTATTCACCGTCATTCCGGCCCAAGGGCGTCAAATGAAAATAAAAAGGAAACTTACATCTCTGTGTGTGTGCAACTTGTATCAATGTTGAAAATAACCGACCTGAGTGCTAACAAATGAAAATAACTTTTTTTCATTAAAGAGAAATAAGCACGCATTCTATAATAGCTGTAATCTAGCTCTAAAAGCAATAAGCTGTTTCTCTTACCAGTTATAATTGATCATAATCCTTTCAGTTGGCTCCAACCGGCACACGCAGCTGAATTTATTAGGTCATCTAATTCATCCACCGAGGTACAGCTTAATTTACTTTACGGCGGAAAGGAATGGAAGTGAGTTTCTGGAAGTAATTTGTACATAGCTTGATAAAGTTTATGTCAATTGTATACTTAACTGTAGCTGTAGAATTCGCGAGACTAATCGCGATCTGTTTTTTTGCTCGTATTTAATATGTTATTTTACACGATTGTAATAGAGTCCATTTTGATATGATACAAAAAATTCGCTTACATTTCTTTCCGCAGTAAATTGAACATAAAAGTACCTCTCTAATTTGCATTATATAATGGGCATTCAATATACCAGCGACCGAGCTAGCGTAATACCTAGCCAATTACAGTTTGATTCGTTTCAAAATAAGATCAACGTTTAAAACAAGGTTGGAGTTTTCCGCTTCTGCTTTAACTAACCTCTCTTCTTCAGTTCAGCCTTCTCAATTGCAAGAACGTATCGCTGCAATAGTGATGTCGATCAAGATACAAAAACGCTCGTCCTCTTTAATGGTAAGCTTCCTAGTAAGGTAATTACGCTATTATATGCAGATATGAAAGTAATCATTTGTTAACAATAACAGGTAAGTAAGCAAGATTCACATGTTTCGCGCAACTAAATACTTTCATTGTGTTTTATTTTTACATGTTTTCAGTTGCTAATAATAAAATTTGGGAAATATGAGAGTGGCCGCTTAAATTCTAACTAGTAAATTAAATAATTTACTTACATGCATCTAATAAATATATGTTTTTATATATTTTCTTTTATACTGTCAAGTGACGGCACGAATAAGTCGTGCGCCTGATGGTAAGCTACACGCCTGTCCATGACAGTTGCAGTGCCACTCAGATCTTTAATTAAATAGCAAAAATCTGAGGCGAACTGCCACTGCGCCTGTCACCTGACACATAAGTTAACAAGTCCCATGTGCCTGTAATTTCACTAGCACCCTTACCCTTTCAAACCGGAATACAGTAATGCTGACGTTACTGCTAGGCTACAGAAATTTCCCTAGATGAACTCTTTCACAAGAAGCTCTACTGCTACTAAAATGTCCTATTCGATGTCGTATTACATCTGTACACGAAACAATGTGTGTGCATCATTGTATTATGCATACAATGATTTTCGTAAAATTCAAAAATGTTTTAAGTTATGCTCTGTTAGTATATTCGTGGCGTAACTTGCTTATAAAAGTGTGACAATGGGTCCATTTGTTGATCCGTAGTAATCAAGAAAAGGCGGCACAAGCTGATACATAGCGAGTTATTGATGAGCTAAGGCGGTAATACTGGACTCTCAACTTACCAGATACTCCCAAATTTTTAAAAATCAGTAGTTAACACTGGCATCAACATCATGTTCTTAAAAACTGTCGCATAACTTGAACTCGACTCGAGGGATCGACGTAATCCCCCCAGAACATATACATGTGTATAACTAAACTGATTAAACTCCGATATCTGGTATCCCTCTTAACAAAAATTTTCCCTTAACCAACCTAATCAATCAAACCTTCATTGAAAGTATATTACAGACCTCTACAAATCTCGAAAATACTTACAAAACCCTTGCCATTTACATACGAAGGTTTATTGAAAGTACAACATTCCACTCAATAATCAATACAGAATCAGGAAACGAAAATAAATAGATACTAAATCTAACAGAGAAAGAAAGTCAACAAACAAAGAAATAAATACAAGAAAACCAGGATCTCGGATCTCGGGAACTAAGTCCATACTTTATTATCATGTAGAGCCACATTGATGCCGACAATTTCTTCGTAATAAAAAATGGCTTGGAATTATGGAATCACCACACTTACCGACATGAAATCCCATTAATATGGTCAGAAAAAGTTTTAAGTCTAACAAATTTTAATAATAATAATAATAATAACGCACACACTCAACATAGCCCCGTACTAGGGAAACCCTGTGTCGCGGGTGCCATGGACACACACATAGACAACCACAAATTACACCCAAACTCACGAGAGAAATAAATGTAGGCCATACAAATATTTCTCCCGGCCCGGGAATCGAACCTGGGGCCTCTGCGTGGCAGTCCGGCATGGTAACTGTTCGGCCACGGAGGCAGCAAAATGAACAAGATGTTGACGTTACGCATTACTGCATAAGTTGTTTTTGTTTTGTTGTTGTACCTATATATATGTATACATGAGTATGTCAGTTTGCACGTTTATCATTTTGTCACTGGCGCAGAGTCGAAGCGTCACGTCGCGTCCTGTTTTTCAACTCCACCGCCAGGCGACGCGCGACGACGCTCGCATTAGTGCGCCGGGACCACAGTTTGGTCGGTGGGGACTTAAACTCCGCATGCGTTTGGTCCACTGTTATGCCTTCAGTGTCTTGCTGTTTGATATGGAGTGTTGAACCTTGACCTCAGCATTATGCTCAAAACTGGAATCCTTTAAGATGTGGCTGTACAGATGTCTGCTTGGCATATCGTGGGTATGAAAGGTCACCAATGTTGAGGTTCTTCATCGAATGAGAAAAGAATTGGAAATACTCAGAACTATAAAAGAAAGGAAGCTGCAATATTTTGGCCACGTAATGAGGGGCAATAGATACCGGATTCTTCAACTAATAATGCAGGGAAAAATACAAGGAAAGCGCAGTCGTGGTAGAAGAAAACCTCGCGGTTCAAGAATCTGAGAGACTGGCTCCACCTTTGCACACGTTCCTTCTTTCGTGCGGCAGCTTCAAAAATGAGAATAACTATGATGGTCACTAACCTTCGTAGAGAAGCGACACACTAAGAAGAGGTTTAGTTTTATGTGGCTTTTTGAATATTTACCTTATTGTTCATATACGTCATGGAAACTGCATGGTTTGTAAAAGAACACAACCCTTATTTTTATTACCCGTTAAAAGTGTTTGCTGCAAATATAAATTATCCTTCTTTACGCCACTAGAGGGCTGTATGCATACCATATGTATAACATACATTATAACGTCGATGATGAATATACAACATCTAGAAATAAATTAAACATATCGTACGTACTCATCTTTAAAAGTTACCATATCAATAGAAATAAATGTTTAAAACCAGCGACTGACTAGAGATGTCGCTTTAACTATTGTGGTATGAAATTTCTTGAATATCACTTTTACTACCATGATACTCCATTATTTTTTATATACAAAATTTGATACTAAAATTGAACTCGAATTGATTCGAACCAGCATCATCAGCATACCGTGCCGAACATGATTTCTTTTAATGGCATGCCAAATTTGAGAGCCCAGTTTGTTGTATTTCGGAAAAAAATATCCCTAGTTTGGTATTGATACTTAAGGTTGACATATTATTATAAAAAGAAGTCTGACTTCGACTAAGCAAAAATGGCGAGCTACGTAAGTTTTTACCAAACGAACTTTACCTAAGTTTCAACAGGAAATTAAATTAAACTTCGGGTTTACTTCATACTTATTATATTACTTCGTGACCACCCTGTCTCGCTCAAAGTAATAAAACAAACGATCTGCAGTGTTTTGGTTACGTTAAATACGCGAGAGGTAGGGACTTATTCGTACTGCCCGGTCCAAGTGATAAATCCGCGTCATTTGAAGATTCATCATCAAATGGACCACGGGCAGTCGGGCATTATTAATACGGTCCGGCCAAAGTAATAAATTTATCAATGTGACCGATGCTCACAATGACTGGTCTGTATCAATACCTAATACCTGATTAGTCTAATTGTGCCAAGTATTATTCTAAATTGATATGTAATAACTATTTCACTGAAAAAAAAGCCGACCACAATAGTTCGCTTAACGGCTTTTTTCGGTTTTCATGGGATCTTCATAACAGATTCCGACTTCTTGGTGATAATGGGACTGTTACGGACTCCGTTGTACATTTTATAATTTCTTTTTTTTTTGGTACTGTTTTTGCGCCATACAGCCAAGACTGAGAGTAATTTCTTTCTTGTATTCCATTACAAAAATCAAATGTCTTCGATAGTGCTTCTTACGAAATAATATAAAATTGGATACCATTCTTGATTTTTCAGGAGATCTGGTAAAAAAACGCGGGACGTTTTCAGGGGTTTTGTATAGTTCAAGAAGGTTATCGATGAGGATTATTCTAGTGATAGAAAAATGTGGGCAATCGAAAAATATATGATGCAAGGATTGGTTGGAGTAGTTCGGTGAGCGTACGACGCGGAGGAGATATTTTCTTTTTTGGTTATCATACTGACGGTGATTTGTTGATTACTTGTGTCAAGTGAAAATGCGATTTTTATTTGCAGAGCATAATTAGTAATTTGTGGTAGCCGAAACAAACCCGGAACAGTATCAGAGACCACCGCGAGAGTATACCCTTTCAAACAAAAGAAAATATATCAAAATCGGTGCTTTATTAATGGAGAAATTGGTGTATACACGGACATGTCTATAAAATTTACGGATTTTCTTCGATTTTCATGGGATCCCCTCATCATATTCTGACTTGGTGACAATGAGACCACCACGAGAGTGCATCCTCTCAAACAAAAAGAGAATTTTCAAAATTGCCGAAAATATAGTCTAACGTATAACCTCTTCCTTTTTGTTTTGAAGTCGGTTAAAAAGTTACTTTGTACGTTATTTGGATTAAATCTATTTCGTCAGTTCCGAGTGTAAGATTTGCTAAATTTTGTTTGTCCCTAACGACCACGGCCTTATGAATAACACACGCAGCCGTCTTAACTACAAGACCAAAACAAGCCGGTGATTCTAAATCAAATCAGAAGATAACTCAGTCACGTGCTTCATTGTAGCTTGAGGGATCAGTCTACGAAACGAATTGCTGAACCTAATCGGTGTAGTAGTAGGACCTGATTATGAAAACGGTAGGTATTGTATTCCGTAGCCACCCGTGTTAAAAAGAAAATTTGAAGATTTATATGTTGTCCAAGACTAAGGAAAAGGTTTTTTGACGATTATCTATCAGTATTCCGAAACCTATGTCTAGTAAATGTCCGAAAACATTTACCAGACATAACGTTTGCCCGAATTTTCATAACCTCAAAAGTAATTTTGAGAAGAAAATGTTTTTTTTTAAAACCTAACTTAACCTCCATCTTTATACTCTTTCTAAACAAAAAAATTGTAATAATATGTTTCTCTGTATTCTCATGTAAGTTAGTTATTTATAATTCTTAGTGAGAATAAATGTCTTAAACCACTAACTTGACCTAATCTAACCGAACCTAATCGTGTCTTTGCGATAAACATCCAACATATCCTGAAAGAACAACGGTTTTGGTATAAATCGAATTTCGGTGTAATGAAAATTCGAACAAACGTTATTTCGGAAAAAAATTCGTGTTTGTGGTAGGTTACCTTTTTTCACAAATGGAGTAAATGATGAAGGAGACATAGATTTCGGGAGTTAGTTTAGTGTGCACACAAGGGTTCCTTGTGTGCCCAAGCATGGCGTACCATTCCTTTCCTATACGTCTGGCGTACCCTGGGCAACTTTCGGCGAGTACTTTACGCCTTTTGGTCAAATCCTTTCACAAGAATGTCAAGCACTACAATGTATGTCATCGATACTATAAGACGTAGAAGCTCAGTATGATACGCGAGAATGGGGCAGCCAATTTGCCACCAATGCAAGCCTTCGTTAGCCTTCCCATAGCAAAAGGCTTTGTTTATTTATCAATACAATCTTTAACAGGATTAACGGTAGACATCAGGGTCCCAAGTCTGCTAATTTTAAATCTTGTCAGTTATGAGGATAGAGTGTCAGTAGCAGGATTTTGTACGTTTGGTATTCTGGTAAAAGTTAAGAGTAGTGTAGTGGCTTACCAGTGGCTAACCATCGAGCTACCATTCCACTGCAATTTTGGCTATTCATGTCGATTGTATAGTATTCTAATATTACATGTAATAATGTGATTTGAAGACTGAACTGCTGATTCAAATAGATAAAAATTAAGATATGTATAATAATTTCCATGGTAGTTTTTGGTAAGACAACATTGATCGTTAGTGATTGAATGAATGGTGCCATTCCATTGACACTCTATTGAGACTTAGGCGCTCCACAGATGGAGCAACTTTAGTTGACGCAACTGGCAACTTTTTGCAAGTTTCCATTAACGGTTTCCGGTTGTAGCAACTAAATGGCCTAGTTGCCGGTTGCCACAATTTTAAATAAACTTTCGAAATCCACGGTCAAGACTAACGCTGCGGGGTACGGGGAGGGAGTGAAGTTGCTTCACGAGTTGCGGTTGCCGGTTGCGGAAACTGGCAACTGGAGACAACCGGTACAAAATTGCAAGTTTCTAGTTGCGGCTATTAAGAATTTATTCAATCACGGATTTCGGCAATCGACAATAGTTTGCGATTGCCGAAATTCGTGAAACTCACAACTGAAGTTGCTACGTCTGCGCAGTCTCTTGAAATTATATGAAAAACGTCATAAACAGCTAGTTGCGGGTTGACAGTTGCCGAAACTCGATGATCAAAGTTGCTCCATCTGCGCATCGCCTTAACTGCCATTGCAACTAAATTTTAGCAGAATAACAAATATTTACATAATTACAACATAATCTCAGGGAGTCTCAGTGGAATTACAATGATCAGTGGTTTAAAGAAAATTAGTAGAATTGGGGTCCAGAGTTGTTGAGCTGGAGTTGCAAATCGAAGTATTGTAGTAAGTCATAAATGTACACATCTTGTACACATGTCAGAATTTCTCGTTTATATTCAATCTCATTCATTAACGGTTTTGAAGGACTGTAAGAAGTTTACATAAAAGTTCTATGTACAATCTTTTCGATACACCCAAAGGAATACTTAGACTTTTCATTACTTATGCCGCCAAGGTCTGTAAAATCGCAGTTGTGCCTGCCCTGTGGAAATTACGAATTCAAAGGATGCCTTTTAGATTGTCAAGTGCCCCAGTCGTCTTCTCAAAGGATGATGAATAAGGTATTTGGGCCAAGGCGTAAAGAATACAAGTTGACTTACAAAGGCAAGATGTTTCAAAGATTGAAAAATATCTTAAAATTTTTCAGACGAAATGGTATAACATTTTAATTAGTAAAGGTAATTAATTATTTATAAATCAAAATTTGGTGCAAAAATGTCACCTAAAGGTTTTTAACTCAGCATCACCAACATTCTAGCTATCTAAACTTTGCTCAAACAATGTAATATGTCTGTTTTTTATTGTTTTATCGAGTTATAGAATATCATCAATTCATTCCATTACAAAGTAAGTAGGGTTGGCTCAATCTTTGATTGTATTACTAAGAAATGCTTGCAATGTGCTGTTACTAAATATCAATACTTCACTCTCTTAAACGATAGGTTTATGAATAGACTTGTTCTTGTATTATGTTGTATTATGCGATCTTAAACTAAAAACAATAACAATGGCTAAAACTTTATGGTTAAGTTATTTATGAAGGTAGAGAACGGTTTTGGTAGTGTCACATAACGAACGACCTGTGGTTAGTGCGCAGAACGCACCCTGATGACGTAGTAGATCATTAGACCCGAAAGTAGCTTCACATACAACTAAGATGCGGTATACAAACGTTCAGGGTATTTGTTCACATAAAAAATACATAATGTGTTCGTCCGAAGTGCCTTATTTAATACAAAGAATATATCTATATCTTAAGTAGTCTAATACCTCATTTACATTCAGCCGTAGTAAGCAGGGAAGTGGGCAGAACGAGTGTGTAAACGCGATACTTCTCATGCCACTGCCATTGCCACTCGCGCTGCCCGGCGCTCCCCAAAATGGCGGTTTTTTGTGCGGAAGTCAAAGGACCGGCAGCGCGAGCGGCAGTGCGTGTTTACATTCTGCTCCGACGCTCAGTACTCGCCAAGCGCCTGGAGGAGAAAGACGTTCGTTTAGATACTTTAGATCATCGAAAATGCCGTCCGAATGGAGCAATGAGATTACAATCAAATTCTTAGAACTACTGGAAACGGAAAAAGTCATTTGGGATGTTAAGGATTTTTGGTGGAATAGGTATTCTTAGTCTTGTCTGTTTCTTTATCATAGGTTCAATTTTGTTCAACAGAAATTCAAAATCGGTACGAGACATTCTGCAAAAGTTAGTAAATTCCCCAGATTCTTCACTATTCATTTTATTGAAAAAGTTATTCATTACGTCCCTGAAACAAAAGACAGGCATGATAAACAACTCATACTTACTAATAGAATTAGTATATGCATTAAAAAATTAGTTAAGTAGGTAGGTTGATAATTAGGTACTTACAAAGTTCTATTTCGATGGATAGATATCATCCACCATCGTCTACGATGAACATTCTTTTTTTGTATTCGATATCTTTTTTAAATATCGAACATAATTATGTATCGCAAAAAGAGAGCGCGGCCGCTGTAATTATTTCGACGTCTGCCATTGCCGAAACTTGAAAGCGAAGTGAGTGGTAGGGCAGTATGTAAACACACACTCCTCTCGATCCTGCTGCAGCAGTATTTAGGGAATTATTGCCGGCAGCGCGAGAGGCAGCGGCAGGGGCTGAATGTAAAAGGGACATAAGATATGTTTTTTTCAACGAACTTAATTATTTTTACCTTATTTGACGTTTGTGTACACCACGACCACAAATGTATGCATTCCATCGAGTATATAACCAGAAATAGAGACGAAATAAGAAGGGCCATACATTCCTGGTAATTCATCAGTGATACATCACTTATAAATATCAACTCTCGTTTGCACTGAAATTACAAATTAGAAAGCTAAAGTAGTACAGCGCCAACAACTGACCTGTGTGTACGTCTCCGTATATTCCAAAAATTTTATCTATTTATTGTAATAAAGATAATCTCTGTAACAATGGAATGCTGTTCCATTCGGTGGCGTAGGGAAAAACAGCAAAACATCTAATTACATAACACACGGAATCAAATTCATCGGTAATTAAATATTAAATATGTAATTTTGCAATTTTCGTCCATTATACCAAAGATCAAATTAACTAGTCGATTTGAAGTGAAACAATTGACGACACCCATTGACGAAACCCGTCAATTGTTTCGAATTCGGGCTGGCCAATCGGAGCGTAGTTGTCACAGTAATGATATGGCAATAGTTTTCAAACAAATTAAATGACATTTCGTCTCTATTTCTGTTTAAATACTCGATGATGCTGACGATGACGATGATTTTTAACTGTCATAAGCTATGCTATAAGGCATTTGAGGCTTATCCGTTAATTACCGGGCAGCTAGTATATTCGTTCACATAGACCATTAATTATCATTTGTCAGGGATAATAATGGCATTATTCATATTATGACCATTGTTTACGTTTCACGAAATACGAGTTTGTTGGAACCGTATAAAATGTCAAGAAGAACAGAACTACAATTCATGAAAATATTTATTATATGACTTGGATTTACTAGTTAAGATTCTTTCATGCCGTATCAAAAATTTTTGTAGGCTTGGTATAAATATCAAACACGCACTTTGAATAGCAACAGAGCTTCCTGTGAAAGAGCTCGTCCAGTGTAGTACTACCACCTTACCTATTTCTGCCGCCAAGCGGTAATGTCATTACTGTGTTCCGATTTTGAAGGGTAAGGGTGCTGGTGAAATTACAGGCACATGACTTGTCAACTTATGTCTCAGGGCGACGAGCGCAGTGGTAGTGCATCTTAGATCTTTGCAATTTAAAGCTCCGAGTGGCTCTGTAACTGTTATGGACAGGCATGTAGCTTACAATCACGCGCACAAGTTGTTCGTCCCGTCACTAGAAGTTATAAAAAAACCTTAACGAAGACGTTTGACCCAAGGTAAACGGTCAAATCGAACGGTTGAATGGATCATTAATAATAATAATAACGCGCACACACTCATAGCCCCGCACTAGAGAAACCCTGTGTCGCGGGTGCCATGGACACACACATAGACAACCACAAATTACACCCAAACTCACGAGACAAATAAATGTAGGCCATACACATGTTTCTCCCGACACGGGAATCGAACCCGGGACCTCTTGCGTGGCAGTCCAGCATGATAACCTTCCGGCCAAGAAGGCATTTAATAATGACACAATTGTTGCTACTACTAAGAAAACATCAAGTTGGCGCTTTAACAAATAACTCTTTGTCAAATAAAAATGAACAATTATCGAGGTAAGACTTTAGTCTGAATTCAACATTTGGTCACACTCAAAATTGCAAATAAAAGCGAAGCTTCGACTCGAGTAGAGCACTAGCTATTATATATGAATTTGATGGCTCAGTAAAGTAACAACAGAGCTCGTTCAGGGAAGTCCTGTCAATTTGCTGTGTTCCTGTTTTGAAGGGTGACCGTGCTGCTGAGATCAAAGGTGGGTACATGAAACTTGTAACTCAGTCTCAAGGTGAGACGCGCAGTAGCAGTACCCCACAGATCCTAGCGATTCAAAACTCTGAGTGGCACTGCAACTATTATGGACAGGCGTGTCGCTTACCACCAGGCGTACGAGTCATTTGTCCCGTTACTAGGTATCATAAAAAGTCGTATTATGACAGCGATTGCAACTGCAGGCTGACTTTAGTTCAATGGGAATCGATCCGATCGGGTAGCCCATCCGAGTCTCGAAATCAGATGGGTTTCCGAGCGAGAAGACGAACCTGATTCCTACTATATCTTTCTAATTTGGGAGTTAAATCAATTATTGTTCCGATTTGAAATGTCGAAACTTTCCGATCCGCCAGTTGTGAATCGCAATTAGGCGCCTCGACTAGGAAGAGACGCAGTTTTTGATCGGGAAAGGCAATCAAAATCAAGCTGCTGGTCAGCTTGCATTCGCTTTTGCAAATAGTGCTGGTAACCATCCTAAAATAGAAATAGTTTTTTCACTTTGTCAAATACGTTAAGCACCTTATTGTATCCAAATAACTAATCGTAACATCTATCCTTGATTATTTTAGACATAAGTAGACAAGTCCCATGTGCCTGTAGTTGCACCAGCACTCGTTACCCTTCAAAATTGGAATTTAGTAATAATCATCGCTTGGCGGCAGAAATAGGTAAGGTGGCAGTACTTCCCTGGGCGAGTTCTTTCACAAAAGCTTATCTCCTCTAAAATACATATACGTTGCGGGGATACAATAACGTATACAACAATGAGAGCTGTACTACTACGCCGCTGCCTAGAGATTATGAAACTTGCTCATTATAACTGTTTCGTCAAATAACTCACTGTTATACATAAAGTTATTTGTAAAGTAATACCAACTTCCTAGGACTATAATTAGTAACATTATAAACAACAACTTTTGCTTCATGACTTTTTACAAAACTTTAAAAAACAAACTAATAATAAACTTTTAAGTTTTTATTACCTGACACTTCATTGTTTCTTTAGCTACCGCAGACAGTTTTCACCGCAGTCAGTTTACAGAGATCTATTTAAACGATTGTAGAGATTTTTTCTAAGATCACACTTAGATTTTGTTGAAAACTTCATTAATTATATATATCGTAGCGGTATTTAATTTAATTGATTTTGTTGCTTAACCATGTTACATAAAATGTTATCAATATTTAACTTACATGCGTACTTCTCATATTTATTCTTACATATATTTCTTCTGTATTTATTTTTTATTTTTTTGTTTTCTTTATTCATAGGTAAGCAAATTACACTTGACATCGTCATATTGGTTAAACTCTACTGCTCATTCGTAAGGCAGTCCTTTGAGCAAAATGAGTAAGAAACTTTAGGGGTTACTCTTTGTAAATAAACGTTTGCACACATTTATCACTTACAATATTTATTTCAAACATCATTGATCGATACTACCGGCAAGAGCTAAACGGGTCACTATAATAACTGTACCAATTTCGTTCGACCCTTGTATCAATAACAACAACAAACTAGGAGAGTAAAAAATCATGGCAGTATATCATTATTATATAGAGTTTCATAATTAAATAATAACACAAATTTGAAACGAACGCTACTATTTTAGGTTCAAAAAATATTATTTCGCTCTTAAATAGAAAAATTCTGTTGGTACTGTATGTTCTACTGAGTATTTTTTTTTAAATGGGACAGTATGAAATAATACGAAACCATTTAGACAACTCACGTTTGAGTAAAAAATT
>NW_020653850.1:18960752-18971154 GCF_003589595.1 Hyposmocoma kahamanoa | reverse complement strand
TGTACAGTGTCCACATTCAAAGAATTGAGTCTATACAACGTCGATTCTTGAGAGTCTAAGTGCAAAATTCGGACTAAGGCGCAAGTTGCTTAATTACACTGATCGCTTACGCAAATACAATATGACCACAAAAAAACATTGTTTCACAAAATGGACCGTTATGCACAATGTGTCGATAATATAATACCGGTACCGATACCGGTGCGATGCACGCTCAGATTCGGACGTGCTCACACAGTAAGAATTATATTAATTCGCGATCCGCGCGGTAATGACCGCTGCGCGTAATTGACTATGGGTTCCCAACAACTCATAGCCAATGAACTGCTGGCGTTCATACAACACGCCATCGACACTATGGACGAGGTCAGCATCATGCAGATCTGCAAATCAAACTTTAAAGAAGATGAGATTTGCAGTGGCAAGGCGCTGCTTTTCCGTGTGCTTGGCAAGGCCGAGCAGATGCCATCTCGCCGGAGGGATGGAGGAACGAAGAGTATCCAGGACATTATAACGATGTTAAAGGAAACCGACCCAGACGACGTGCCTGCTTTCGTGGCAAAGGAGCTGCACAAGCTGCCCCCTGTCACGTTCGACCATGTCGATGTCACTAGGCTGCTTAAGGACATCACATCCCTGAAAGCAAGTCTGGCCGAAGTTCAATGTAAATTGGAGGCTTCGGATAACACCATCTGTGAGTTACGTGCCCAAGTTGTATTACTGAGTAGTGCAACTTCGGTAAGTAGGTCACCCGAGGCCTGTAACGTGAATACTCGTCGCGGGGCACATAATGCATCTATCGGCAGTTTTGAGTCGGCCCATATGGATGCGTCACCGACCGCTGTCGCTGAGCGCGATTCCCCGCGCCCCGCCCCTCGATTGTCCGCTCCGGCGGAGACGTCACGCGTAAACACGTTGACCCCTCCACGTGATTACGCCGCTGTCGCAGCTGTTAACCGACCCGTTGCTCCACAACCACAAGCCAGGCAGCTATCAACGAAGGGGATGAAAAAACCTCGTGTACCTGTCTCTGAAGTTGCAAAACCACAGAGGCAGACGGACCGGTGCGACGATGACGGCTTCACAGGTGGAGAAGAAGAAGAGGAAGCCCACCAGCCGTAACCTGTGCGGCACTGCACCGACAGGGTCCAACTTTTTGCTGCGTCCGGCAATCCCGACAACGCTGCTGTACCTGTCACGCCTGCATTACTCCACGAAGTCTGAGGAGATAGTGGAGTACATCAGGTTGAAATCCAAATACACCCTGAGGGTCGAGCGGTTGGAGTCCCGCCACTACGTGAACTTTAATTCGTTTGTGGTGAGAGTGCCGACCGAACATCTGTCGACCTTGAATGAAGGAGGAGTTCTGGCCGAAGGGTGTCCTATACCGGCGATTCCGTGGCCGGTTGCCTGACACCAGATGGCGCCACACGTCGCCGACAACCTAAATACGTGTTAAATTAGTAATAGTGTTATTTTATATTGTTATGTATGTTAGTCTGTAAGGTATGTATCTATGGGTCTCAGTAACCTGAATATAAATAAAGAAATAAAAAAAAAAATAAATAAAAATAAAAAAAGACTTAATGGTTTCTAAGACAGAAAAAACATTACATCGAGTCATGACCGCCGACTTAAGCGACATTTTCACCTAAACTGCGTTTTTCATTGCAAATGATATTTTAAACTATAACGGACAAGGATGTGTCGACATTTCTGTCAAAATTACATCAAATTGAAATTATAGCAAAATCTAAGTTAATCGTTAGCTAACTGTTTTTTTTATATTTTAGTGTAGCCGACAGAATCAATATAAAAAATCGTTATCGCAACCGACTATGTGTTACCTTAAATGCCTGAAAGCCTAAAAAAATCTTAAGATAGAGATAGCAAAAATATTGTAAGCGCCAAAAAAGGCTAACATCCATTGTTTTAGTAAACATTAAAAAAATTAACTGTTACACAATCGTTAACGAAATTCATTATTATATATTAAAATAAAATTTTTATATCACATGTGAAGACATTAATAAAACTCTCTACTGTAAAATTTGTCGTTGCGTATACTAAGTCGGCAATACTGGAAAAGGAAATATTGATTTGCCCTAAAAATTTTATCTGAAAATCAGTCTGTAAGGGGATCGGGCGTAGAGCTAATGAAAATCCGACTTGTAGGGAATCTCGGAGGCGGCAGAGGACCTTTAGCTGAGGAATATCCACACTTATACCGATCCCGATCCCGTGTTCGTCTCAAACCCATTTACGCGAGTTTGAGGAAGCCGTTCGAGGCCTAGGCCTCTTTCGGCGTGGTCGATCGCCGCTCACGAACTGATCCTGGGGTTGTGTGTAATCCTCAGGTATCGTAATAAAGTGTGCTGCTTCACATGCGAGTCCCTGCCGGTGGGCCGGTAGGTTTCTCAACCATCTTCAACAGCTGATGTCTAGTTCGGTGGGTCTTCCTCGGGCCCAAGTAGGTCCCTTGGAAGCGGTTTCATGTCTGGGTGTTGGGCTCGATGTGGCGTCAGTCCTGTATATGGCTATACAGGGACAACGAAATTTCTGTGCTTCGCAATCCGGCGCATCGAAACATAGTCTTGGCCAGGCGATCCACGCTCTCCATGCTCAAGTCCCGTTTAACGACGTCATTCCTCACGTATCGTCTATGATGAACCGCAAGGTCAGCAGCTGTTGTGCTCTGAGTCGCTGCCTGTTGCACTCTCCTATTAGCGCATACCATGCTGGGGCTGCATATGTTAGGCGGGATCTGATATACGTCTTATACACTCCGAGTTTCAATCGTAGTGGGAGTCGGGACTTGAGAATCGGTCGCAGGAGTACGCGGCCTGCGCCGATGTTCTTCACGACGTTCTTAATGTGATGGGTCATAGATAGTCTCGATTGTCATCCCTAGGTATTTCACCGTGGGGGACAAAATTCCACGTTCGATGTCATTACTTGCTGTGAACAAGTTGATAGCGCGTTTTAACTCGATCTCAACGTCATCTACTGTGTAAGTTCAAACTAAATAGGTGGTCAGTAAGTTTTGCGTAAAATATCAAGTCCTATAAATATTCAAAACCGATTTCCGAACTTCATAAATAGATTTATGAAGACAGGCTTTTGAAATGTCTGATATTTTACATACCACTCTGAACATTTCCAAACAAAACGGTTAGCTATAAAACAGAGCTCCTCTAATGAGTTCTTAAGTTTTAATTATGTAAACTATCACTAGCAACTGCTACTAAAGTACTCTAAAGTTTGTTACTAGCTTGCAAGAATAGCAAGCAAAGCTTTTGCAATAGCCACAGTTCAAGGAATAATAAGAGAACTAAACGAAGATATTGTTCAGTTAACTTTTACTAGAAGTTAGATCTTAGTTAAACTTTGCGGTTATAACAAACAAGAAGTTTGTAAAACATTGAAACTAAACGTGAAGTTGCCATGTTCATTAAACTATGCATTATTATCTATGGTTATTTTTGTACAGTGACGTAATAAAAAGTAGATACAGTGGGATATTTTTCGATCCTGTAAGGATATTTGTTTAATTTTTTTTAAACGGCCCCGCACTAGTGAAAAACTTTGTCGCGGGTGCCATGAACATGCACGTAGACAACCACAAATTATACTCTAACTCACGAGAGAAAAAATGTAGGCCATACAAATATTTCTCTCGACCCGGGAATCGAACCTGGGATCGGGTCCGGCTTGGTAACCGTTCGGCCACGGAGGCAATTAATTTAAATTTGTACGCTGGGCATAGGTCGTATATCGTCCCTTTTGCCACGAATAGCTTAATGAGAATAACGTGTATGTACATTGTAATGAAAATTACGTTTCTGACATCATCATCATTATCTCCTCCTCTTATCTCTTTCTCTTCCGCTTCCCCTATTGTCTTCTCTCAGACAGGGTTTTGGCCATAGAACGCCATGCCCGTTGGCCCGTTTTTGAAATAAAGAAATTATTTACATACTTCGATTTAGGTCTTCTTTCCTACAGAACTACAGTTGCTTGATGGATGTTGAAGAAAGAATTTATTTGACTACTACATCGCTACAAGAGAAAAAAATAAAAATAATTAAAAACATACTCAAAATGAATATATTAATAATTAAGTAGCAGTGGAGCTTCTTGTGAAACAGTTTTCTTGTGAAGCATTGCCACCTTACGTATTTCTGCCGTAAAGCAGTAATGTGACCATATTGCGTTACGATTTTGAATAGGGTGCTAGTAACATTACAGGCACAATTGTACGTCCCGTCATTTGATATCATAAAAAAAAATTGGAGTTTACTGTACAAAGAAGTGCCTAGCTAAGAGAGAAACTACTGAAATCACAAAATGTCTTACTTAGTACATGTTGACAAACTTTTCTTGGATATAATATTACATAAATACACATTAAAGCAGGCGACTAAACTTTCATCCAGATACTTAACTCTAACGAATATACTAAAGAGGTAACTTCTATACGGAACACCAAACTTCGTATGTAGCAAACAAGACTCACGCTCTCGACCGATGTGTAGTTTCGCAGTTAACGTAACGTGGTTAGGTATAAAAATGTATACGACCATCTTTAGCAGAGTTCTCGAAAACAGTTGAATTCTCGGACGAAGTGAAAATAGCCTTTATGTGGACGTCGTATGTAACAATTGCCTTTACCGTCACTTGGTTGAATTCTTATGAATTTGTTTTTCCAAATGCTATCTATAAAGAATTTACTACACCGACAACGTAAAGTACAGTTAAAATCAAAAACAAAGATGTAGACGCATACAGAAATTCTTAAGGTCTACTGACTCGATCTGTAGCTAGCTCAGTTGATAGAGCTTGAATTGCCGTACAAACACAGATTCGATGTCAGATCGAAGGAATTGTTTTTTTGTGTTCAATCTTTGTATTAATAACAAGTAAGCGGAGTAATTTCACAAAACATAAATGAATAATCATGGTAGTAAAACAAAAATTAATATAAAGTTACAGTACCATTTCTTAAAGTCCAACCTTCAGAGTCGTAGTCCCATGTTTGATTCTTAGTAGTTTCAATCTTGGAACAGAACTTTTCTAAATTGATCCTAAACCAATTTGCAAAAGTTTATTTCCCAGGTGTGATTTGGCGAGTGCTCCGTGTAGTGTCTCGGAGTGAATTCTGTTGCTGAGTTGTTTATATTGGGTAAAAATTCTCTAAAAATTTTTCCAAAGAATCTTAGTGCTTCTCCAGCGCTAGCGTCTTCATGGTTACCATTCAACTCCTTCGTCGAGCAACAGAATTCACTATTGCTTGGATACTTACAGGAAAGGAAATACGCTAGTTTGAGACCAGGGCTCCAAGTCTGCTAATTTTAAATCATCAGTTGCGTGTCAATAGAGTGTCAGTGGCAGGATTTAGTACGTTTAGTCGACCACCTCTTGGAATGGACCTGACGTTTTCGTCGTTAGATTGAATCAATAGCCAAAAATGCAGCCATGAAGCTTGGCATCATTTCCAAGGTGAGGCGATACTTCGCACCGGGATTGTCCCATATCATTCTACATAAGTTTTGTTTATAGTGCCCCTCCCTATCAACTTCTTGGTTATGCGGGAAGGACAGTGTGTCCTGTACGAACTCGCACAGGGACCATCTTAGTCAGGCCCTAACCCCGGATCAGCACGTTTGCACGTACTTCGGTTCTCTGTGAGTCTAGCGCCTTCGGTGAACCGCTCCGGGTGCACGTACAGTACCCTCCCTCACTTTTTAGCGCTCGCTCTGCACGACTAACAGTTGCCACCGCCGTCTCTCCAGTTCCCAGATTCCTACGCGGCCAGAAGGACCGGAAGATGTCTAGCTCATCCTCTACTAGCTATCCGGGCTAGTGCCGGAGACGCCAAGTGGCAGTGTCCTGCGACAATGTCCGGACATAGCCACCGACTTAAAGGGCAACTCACGTGTCTCGCGCATCTCCTCGCCTCATGTCCTCAACTAGACCGCTACTAAGACGCGTCAGCTGCGCGCGGGACGAATGCCCCGGTCACATCCTACCGGAGCAGAAGAATGTGTTCGTCCCTGCACCTAGCCACAAACGGGGAGTCCATACCCAAGTTTGTGTCCGCCAGAGACGCCCGTGAAGACTATAACTGAAAACCTCTCCGGAAAACCCTATCTCTCGGGTCGGTAGATAGGGACAACACTAGGACAGTTGCTTCAACTGTACCAAGCATAAGTCTGGTCATCTACAGACTGCTGCTGTCACCTATGGGATAGTTCTGCTAAATACCAACTGGCCAAACTGGATTGACTAGAAAAGCGTGCCAGAAGACTTACAGGTGACTCAGATTTAGTAGAAGCCGCAGAACCTTGAACACCGCCGTAAAGTTCCCTGCTTATCAGTATTCTACAAGATATACCACGGAGAGTGTGCGTTGGAACTGCACGATTTAATTCCGCCTTCTCCATTCCATCATCGTGAGAGTAGACGTAAGCTGGGGTTCCACATCTATGTTTTGGAAGTTCCAAAGATGAAGCGTTTCGCTTCTATATTTATATCGCGAACGGCAAAGAAATGGAATTCAAAGTGGATTCAAGGAAAATGTTTGAAAATGCAAATACAGAATGGCACTGCATACCTTCAACAAAATATTCATATCTAGTTCTTAGGTTTTCGCGATTGTTACACAATGAAACTATTTTTCCGGATTTAAATCGCGTAAATTTGTTTTTTCAAACAAATCGACGTTTCGGGCCCTTTACAGGTCCCATGGTCACGGTTGACTGAGGTGGTACAGTCTTCAACCAGTTATGTCTAATATTGATGCAAACCACCCTATTTTTTTCACTATAGTTACAATAGTTATTAATTAAATACCTTATTTTTAATTTTACAAAGAAAACGTTCCAATTTACGCTACATTAAGTTTTACAAATTATTTTATTTGAATGAATTTTTATTAAGTTCAATTTATTATTAATTAATAATAGAAATTGGAATAAACTAAAACATATCAGATATCGGAGTAGACGAAATGTATTTACGTGAAGTAAAAATAAAGAAAGAGGGCACATTACCTGCCTCTGAAATCACTGAAGGATTAAAAATAAAAGGCACAAAGTTTACAAAACTTTCGAGGTTTATGCGGGAAGTATTATTCACTCTGTTTTTTTTTAAATTTAGGTAACTAAAGTCTCTATTTGCTGATAAACGAGACGATTATAATATAAACTAATTCATTTCAATTAAACACTAACCAAAGCGATCGGCAATTTCCGTAACAGCCGAATAGCTCAGAAGCTTGGACATTGGTACATATCGTCGGTTAAAAGGTAAAACTCATTAAGTGACATTTTGTTCAAAAACTAGATTTTTTCAATTTTGCTTTATTGGGAAGAACATCTATGACAAGAAAAATTCAGTAAGTCTGTGGTGTCCTTCATGTTTTAATACATACCAGTCCTTTAGTGATTTTTCATAATGAAAAAATACAAAATCTTAATTATCTCCCTTTGGCCAATTAGGCTATTAGTGAGTTTTACCTTTTAACCGACGATATATAGTATTGTTATGAATATATAAATCGCACAGTGGTTTAATGTTTTATGACTTAAATTGATAGTGTAGCTCCTATCGCTTCGGGTTATGGGTTAACATGGGCGAGCAAAAAGCAAGCGAATTAATTTTGAATCGATTTTGATCAACGTTTCATGATTGAAAATGAAACGCAAAAAATAAGCGCTTCAATAAAGTTCCTGAGATATGCTGGAATTATTTTTCAAGACATAAATTTAGACGCGCCAACAAGTGACCGAGTTTGCAGTCGCAGTGTAGTTGTGAATAAACTAAAAAGATTTCTTTAGCAGTATGCTGAAAAATTTTTGAAATATTTCTTTTTTGTCTCCTCGCGTATTTTTTCGATCATATCTTCTAAGTAAATCTTCTTGTAATCCACTAGTTTTGTACATATAAATTTGCCAACTTGGCAGAAGAGGGATAGTTAGCGTAAAAATTAAAGATTCTCTTAGATACTCGGCGATACAAAGGCAGCTTTTATTAGCCAGATGTCTTATTAAGTCAGAATTGATGCTGAAACATTTTGTTTCACTTTACATGGTGTCCTCTAAACATTGCTTAAATAATGTGCACAAACATATCGCATTCATTGGAAAAAGTCGGACCTAAATCACGTACCTATGTTTTGCCAACAAATCAGCGTTTTGGGCTCTTTTGACAGATATTATTAACATGGTGTATCACCATCAAATTAACATTAGTACTTATTTAACACAATAGATAGCGACACTTGTATAAAAAAATATGAAGTTTGAATGTCAACAATTTAAAGTATATCATACGAAATACGAAGTATAAAATATAAAGAAGAAATGCAAAACTATATAAATAACATTTTAAGAATATTCTATTGAAATTCATTTACAATGATGAAAATTGATATGTGATAAACAGTAAACTGTCGTTGATAAATGTCAAGGCGACGGTTTGTCAACGGTAATTTCCGTTTTGATTTATTAGTTTACAATAAATTGCGGTATTTTTTTTGAATTTATTCTCGTAACTAAGAAACGTTATAGTACTGACTTTTATTTTAAAATTTTAAAAGTACAGACTCAGCTTCTTTGCAATTTTATTATATGTTATTTTGTATATCATCGTCAATGCCTGAATAAGAGCAATAACTTTGACAAAAACATAATAGCTGCCATCTGTTGGCCTCTTCGAATATTATTACAGTCGCATCATGGGTTTACTTGGTGCCATCTACTAATCAGCTTTAAGAATTAAAATATTGATCAGGTCACACAAAGGCGGTATAGCGGGAAAAGCGGTCCAGGGGCGAACCTGTGGGAAGCAAATTTGTACCGAGGCGTGCCACAAAGCAGTCCCAAGCGTAGTTCGCGGAGGAATAGCGGCGCGAGGGCGACCAGTGTGACACCAATAGCAGCCACGTTTAATTTTCTACACAGATTTTAAGGAAAACGCCATATCGCTGTCGGATAAAAACGACGATGCAACGGAAAAGAAAATTCGTTCGAATTCATATCGAAGCTTAATAAAAACAAACTCAAGAGCTGTAAAAAATATAACGTCCAAGCCCGCTGATTTCCTGCTTCCAGTGTGTACTGTTGTGACTGTGTGTAGAACGCAATGGAATACAACTCCCGTGCGCGAAAGCGCTCCGCGTTCGCCACGCGCCCATACCGCACCCGGTCCGTCTGTTTATCATAGCGTTCGGCCCCGGACCGCGCTCGCCCCGCTGCTGCCGGTTTCAATGTGGCAAAAATACCCGCGCCCGGAACGCTCCCGCTCCCGCCTCTATGTAGTATAATAAGCATTAGCGTCCGGATAAGCGTAATTACGAGTGCGACATTTCTTTGTATGAGATTGAGTATCTGTACTAGTCATTATTATATTATCTGTGGTATTAGTCATCTATCTATCTAGGTTTAAGGGTGTGATTTATATATATTTTTGTAATATTCTTAGTGTTTAAAATAAATAAATAAAATAAAATAAAATAAATAAATAATCTATACTTATGACTAATATTAATGCAAACAACTCTTTTGTGTCGGTTTGTTAGAAAAAACAAATATATGCGCGATTTAGATTTATAGATAATAGTTTTATTTACAATATGTAGCCATCGCGAAAACCTACGAACTTATGTACATATTGAAAAAAAAAATTACAAACATAATATTTGTCTTAAAATACAATACACTTCACTCGTTACTTGTTTCTACACGAAGTACATGAAATAAAAATGTATAATGAAATTTTTAACCTCTTCTTTAAGCTAAAAAACGTTATCGACAAATTTTGATGGCGGAACTTATCTCTCTCCTGGAAAGTTATCATTTTCCAGATGAGTTTTCAAATCGCCATTGCGATGATTTGCGTTTCTTCACTATAATCTCGCGTGTTTAGCATCTAAATTATGATAACTATTGCTTTCGGCAACAGTTTCTAGTGAAAATGGCGACTGCACGAGATTTTTATTCGTCCATTCGTGACGTGACTGAAAAATCAAAGTCAATTCTTATTCGTTTTTATTTACGCTTATAAACACACCTAAAACCTTGATCAGGCACCGACCTTTGTAAGTCTACCCTTTACCTGAGAAAATTCGGTAAAACAAATAATATGGGACCAAGGCTTTTCTACATCTATTTCGTGAAAATCGCATAATACCGAATATGGTTAACCTTTTTCTGAAACGTTGTTTTCGGACTTAAAATAAAACTAGTGATGTGAAAATGTGGCTTAACGCTTAGGTTGAGTGCGTGCAAGAGGTTAGGGTCAAGTAAAAAAAAGTTTTTTGTCGGATTAAATGTAATCATATCAAACCTGCTCAATCTTGGGAAATCCCTGTACTATGAGTACCAGAACAATTAAATTCACG